>NW_027526225.1:112717402-112929344 GCF_048455015.1 Haemaphysalis longicornis
CCAAACGACTGTTATAATACAGAACCGAGTTCCGTTTCTTACAAAACGGACATAACACCCGTAAGTTTACGGAAATACGCCACGCTCCTCAATATACGTGCGCTCCTTCCGTATTACCCGAGTCCTTCAAGGACTCTGGTATTACGTTTAACGGAATTTACTCTGTCGCTCAAATACAGGCGTCTGATCCGTTTCACGTGAAGCGGAAACAAGTCTGTGCACGTATGACGCGTTTTATTTAGATCGGAAGGCTTTTGTTATTTAGACAGGAACATAAGAATTTGTAGCGTACTATCGTGATAAATTGAAATACGAACAACGGAGCGCGTGGCTTCCAGGACACGCCGCGCATCAGCTGATCACGGGCCGCGTATGCGCAGTGCGAACAAGTTACGAGAGTTCGTGACCAACCTTAATATTGAAAGACCATCGTGTTCCCATGATCCATCGTCCGTTGGGCGCTCAGCACGACATGAAAAGAAAATAAAGGAATACAGCTGCGCGCGCCGTTTGCACTCAGATAACGCTTGCATGAACGGGTGCCGAATGTGGTGGGGCGACAAACCAAAAATGCTCACACGCCGATCGACAGTGTTTCCATATAAACGGTGGACACCAACTATCGTAACGTGTTCGCACTGCGCATGCGCGGCGCGTCGCCAGGTTGCGCGGATGTACTGAAAGCCACGCGCTCCGTTGTTCGTAACTCAATTTATCAGGATGGTACACCGACGCAAGCAACCCACAGCGGCTCCAGTGCCCCTATTGACAAGGACGTTGGTATTATATGTCCAAGTTTCGCCCGTACAGCAGCGCAGCGCATTGTGAGCGCTCCAGCCGTATTATGGGCAGCCTCATTACCCGCGAGGACAGCGTTCTCCAGAGTCTAGACCGGCCACACTGCGCCCTGTTTGAAGTGTTCCGCACAAAACACTGCCCGCGCCACCCACGTTCCTCGGGCAGCGTTCACTGTATACGTACAATATGCGTCTCTCTGAAATTATTTGCCTCAATACATAGCAACGTCAGAACACCTGAACAGTTGCGTTAGAATTTCGCATAGAAAGTGCCGTTGATCACCGTGGGTGTTGTTTGCTTGTTAGCGCGTTTGCGGTATTCGTAGCTTGGCGTGGTGCTGCGAATCTAACTTTCTCACGAAGAGTGCACTTTGGGCGTTTTTACACGCGTTCGAAATGGTCCAACTGTGCACGAAGTGTAGGGGAGAATGTTTAAGCAGCGAATCTTGTGCTGCGTCGAGAGGGGGAGAGAAAGAGAGAGAGTTCTTTTCCATGAATGGCGAAGAAATTCTTGCTGGACTAGTTGGTGAATAGTTGCCATGATTTGAAGCGCAACAAAAAACACGAAGAAACAGAGTAGACGAGACAGGCGCTAACTTCCAAGCATTTTATTCGGGTACGCATGTGCTTATATTCCCTAGTAAAATAGAGGGCGAGAAAGAAGGATCGTACACATACACAGATGATAACAAAAACATATATGTTTATAGCACGTTTTTCAGAAAGCCCATATCGCTATTGTACAGAGCAATCGAGGTATCACACAGTCATTCGCTCTTTCCCTGCATGATATAATACGCTTCAGCTAATTCCCACGCCTCCCGGTTCTTGCTTTTTTAGTATTTTTATCTCACTGAACTCATTGAATGCTGAAGAGGTCAGCCCAATGAACGGCAAGGCTTGCCACTTCGGATAGGGGTGAATATAGTAAGGCGAAAAAAAGAAAAGAAACGCGAAAAAGTATAAGCGGCAAAATGAATACGAGGGCGAATAAAATGACATAAACGTCGAAGATAACTGGAAGTGTTGTTTCTTCTCGCCCGCTGACACAGCAGGATTATGACATAAACACCCCAATTTCCTGGGGAGTCATAGTGCCTCGCACTTCCTCTCCATTTTGCACTGCTTCTGCCCCACCACGGTGTTCCTTACACCGTGTTCCCGACGGCCCTCGTAAACAGCGACACCAATGACCGCTTTAGGGGAGTCCGATCAACTCCGCCCAGCACCGCAGTTCTCATCTGTTCTTGGCGCACAAGTCGCGCGAAAAGGAACGAAACAAGCCCGCGATGTGTTCGCCCTGGAAGTTTTCCACGCAGCAAAGGAGCTTCTCATGATCCGCGCGCTCTTGTGTACGCACTCCTTTGTCCCTTGACGCCTCGTCGGCGTCGAGGAGTGGGAACGCAACGCACGGCTCCTTCTGAAGCCAGCGTTCGGAAAAAAGGGGTCGAAGCGTATAGGGGTCAGGGGTCAAAGCTGCGAGTCGTGTAAGCGTTTAAAGAGCTTTCTCCTCCGCCCGGCGGCCGACTTGCCGGACGAGTTTGTGTCGGCGAGGCGAACCGCTTTCTTTCCTTCGCCTCCCGAGGGGGGCGTGCGACTTTTCGAACGTGTTTATCCAGGAAGCCGCGGAGCTGAGGCCTTGCCGATGGGCTGGCGGCGGCAAGGGCGGCCAGACGTCGTTCTCAGCGTGACTGGGCGACTGACCTCCGCCGGTGATCGCGCCCAGATGAGCGTTCGTTCCGCTGTCGTGATTTCCCGCGTCGGCCCGCTCTGTTGATGTTCCGGTCGCTCAGATGGCGGAGCGCGTCGTACGCTACGGGGTCGAGGGTTCGACTCCTTGTAGCCTCGGTGGCGGTGTCTTCGACGGAGACCCGCCGTGTTGGCTCAGTGGCTAAGGCGTTGCGCTGCTGAGCACGAGGACGCGGGTTCGATTTCCGGCCGCGGCGACCGCTTTTCTGACCGAGGCGACGAGCAAGAACGTTCGTGTGTACGGTATTTCGGCGCGCGGTAAAGATCCCCACGCGGTCGAAATTAATCCGGAGCCCTCCACTATACGGCGCGCCTCATCGCCTGCGTTGCGTCGGCGCGTTAAACCATACAATCAATCAAATCAACCGACGGATAGCTCTCGTGTACGTTCGTGGAGCTTGCAGCACGTGGAATGAACGCCGTTATACCCCACTTTATTGGCTGCCTCGGTGCGCGTCAAGATGCACCTTGAGGTTGAAGACGAAGTGCAACTTTGTTCAGCTTGAAAGAACTAGGCTTTGGTAGCTCGCCCAGCTCCCTACCAGCCACAAAATACGCTTTTTAACCAACCCCCCCCCTACCCCCCCAGAAATATTGAAAAACTCAAATTTCGCGCCACAGTGACGTAATAAGGACAGGAGTGACGTAATACGGGCCAGCATTAAAACCATTTTTATAAGTGTGTTAACTGATCGTTGACAGTCAAGTGACACGATCAAACGAAACTGGAGGCCCCCAATACAACCGCACAGTCACGTTTCTGGCAGTGGCTTCTTACTCGGCGGCCGCCAATCGCGCAAGCAAGTTTCTGTGACGTCATAAAAAAATACCAGAAAGTGGTAGCGGAGTCGCCACTGTTGAATATGTTTCCCTTAATATCTGGGTTATTTGTGTGAATTTTGCGGTAAAGTTGGTATTGTTATCGGGACAGAACAGCCTTTTTAATGAACCGAGCTTGTATTGTCGCGAAGCGGAGGTCTGTTGATGTTTTCTGGTTGTTTTGAGTTCTGTGCCCACATTCAGGGCTCTTGCTTCCAAGTGCTTTGTGTGAGAACGGTTCGGACGCGGCTAGGCCCTGGTCCCCTTTTTTCTTAGAAATGGCTCCGGCGCGTGTGTTTGCCCGTCGGCCGACCAGGAGACGCGGCTGTTGCGAGGGTTAGGTTACCGCGCCGCAGTGGCGTCCGACCCCCCGTTGCGTCTAGCGGGCCGCTCTGTGCTCCGAACCCCCGGTCTCGTTCAAACGACCGCCTGTCTTTTTCCCTTTGGAGTTTGTACACCGTTACTTTATTCTCAACAGTAATTCTTTTGCGAGAAACGGGCGCCTTCGAGTTTGAACTTTCGGTCTTCCGTGATTGGTTCCTTTTTCCTTTCAAAAATGTGGCTGATTGGAGCTAAGAAGCGTCTCGCCGATTGGCTGCAGAAAGCCTTGTTCCATTAGGTCCGCACACTCCAGGATGCACTTTTTCCCCCGATACGTACCCCACCGGACCGCTTGACGCGGATATACGGCGGCTCCGCCGGCTATTGCGGCAGCTGAACCAGGGGAGCCACTTGCTCCCGGTCGTCGGGGCCAGACGCCGGGAGCCCTTCTCCCGCCAACTATGTTTCGTTAAGTACTCTTGATTGCCTGTTTTCTCCTATTTTTATGTAACAGTTGGAACGTTTTGTCTCTATGTTTTAAATCGAAGTGTCAATAATTAAACCAGTTAACATTTGAACATCTGAAACCTTCATCTGAGTGCGTCATCGCCGGTCTCATCCTTCAACAGTAGCGGTACTGGACAAAAGTGGCCGTTACAGTATTTTCATGTCCCCTTTAACCCCGTGATGCCCAAAAATTTATTATTTTGGGCATCATGTGAACAGTTTTCTATGATCTAAAAGGACTTCCGACATCGCAAATATGAAGCCGGAAAAAAAAAATTTGGCTCATTACGACGGGCACTGGCTGCCCATATATCATTTGAAAAAGAGAGCTACCTTGGTAACCATAATTTATGGTTGAAGTGAAGACAATTGCGTGAAGTTTGTGTTGCTATCATTTGTAATAACAACGAAATTACACAATTTCGGTTGCCTGTCACTGGCCCACTGAGCCACCCGTGCTCGATGCGAGTTGACACGAGTAAACAGTATTCTTTTTAGTACTCGGAAGTACGTGCTGCCCTCTCTTCTTTAATTTTTGAAGGTCCGGGGTCCTTTGTTTGTCGATAGGTGGTGTTAAATCTCGAAAAAAAACCACAAAGTGCGAGAGAAAAAAAATTGAGTTGTTGCTCCTGGACAACACTGGGCATCAAAGGCTGAAGGGCGATAGAACGGTTTTAAGAGAAAGAGCGAACGTGGCTAGACCGGGTTTTACAGCGACATGCCCGAGGGGGTTTGTCATTTATGCCAAATCGCTGCACTGTTTAGAGCGAAAAAAAAAAGGCAACTCTTGGCACAGCTGTTCCTGGGAAAAATTACGCGTTCCTGGTACAAAGAGTTCGGGGGGAGCTTTAGTTGTAGCCAGCTGCGCAAATTGTCGGGGAACACAGCGGAGAAATTAGTTCTGCTCGTGGGCGCGTGCGTCGAGGTCGCGGCTGTAAACAACTTGTTTTCACCGTCGAAATCAGTGCGAACGCAAACTGAACGTTTATTTTTATATTTTTTCTTGCCTAAAGCAAATTCTGCCTAAGCTAATATAGTAGTAGTAGTAGTAAACGTTTAGTACTACTATTACGCCTAATTTGTAGCTTTGGTGCGTACAACAGAAAGTGCACACTTGTCTTTCTTTTTTTAATTGAATTGAATTTTATTTCTAAAGCGCGTAGGTGATACGTGAATGGGTGCAAAAACGCTGGGTGGTCCCAAGGTAAAAACCGTTGTGGGGTTTAGCTATCGTTGTAAAAAACGATAGCTAAATAATAAATGTATAGCAAGCATCCCTAGACAATTAACCGATTTTAAAAGAAAAAACAAACATTCCGCATTAAGAGACAGAAAAAATTCTGCAGAAATTCAGAGAATTGTCTACTATGCGTATACCATTCTTATGCCGCTTGTCCTGACTGAGTTTTTTACAGCCAATTTTTTTTTTTTTCTAAAGCCTGTCTGACCAATCATCTCTGTTTACGCTATTATAACGATTACAGGTGGAGCTTTCGCGAAATCGGCATTATTGTGAAAATGCAGGGCGTTCCACGGTTCGCCATTTTCCGTAATGTTTTTTTTATATTTTCCTCATTTTTTAGTTTTTCCAAATTTCGTTCGCCTAATTATGCCCATTTACGTTAATTTAACTATTACAGGTGGAACTTCCGCCAAATCTGCATTATTCTGGAAATGCAAGGCGTTGTATACGGCTTTCCATTTTCCGTATTTTTTACCTTTGTTGTTTTTAGTTATTCAAAATTTCGTGCGACGAGTTATCTCCATTTACGCCATTATAACGATTACAGGAGGAACTCCTGCGATATCTGCATTTTTGTGGAAATGCAGGGCGTTACACAGTCCTGGCTGTGGGGGCACTCGGCAAATGCTACGCACTAACAGATGAATAATACAATAACAAAACGAAAAATATTACGCTAATATAAAGGTACACTCACAAAGCAACAGTTGTCGTCTTTGAGTGTATTTGCAGTTGTGTTTAGACGCCATAGGGAAAACACGTGCACGGAGGTCATTGTAGACTCCAAGTTGGCCCGGTGAAGCGAAGGCCTTGAGCCTCAATTATCAGTCTCCGCTCCGGCCAATCTTTGCGGGCCGTCTGTGTGCGTGTTATGATGCTAGGAATAGCACGCTGTCGAGAGTTCGATTCAAGGTCGCCGGGCGCGCTACATGTCTGTCTGGTGGAGTCGAATAACATCCGCGTGGGCTCGACGTTGTGTGCAAAACAATCTGGAGCCACTCGTAGCGGCTGGAGTAATTATATCTTCGGTGCGTTCGGCGTAGTCTGGAACCAAAGCTTGCTATTGAATTGCACGATAGAGACCATTCATAAGGGGGGCTACGTAGCGGACGTATGACGGCGATAAATTCGATGAACATTAGACATTCTCGATTATCAGTTCCGGATGGTGCGAGGACTGCGCGGGACGAGAACCAGTGCTAGATTTTCCCATGTATTCCTATGAGACCTCCGGTCCAAGAACAGTCCTCGGACTACCCGAGGACCGTCCAGAACAGGTAAGTTGAAGAGGCTCGTGTGTCACAGTGTAGTGATTGGATGGGTGCACCAGCGTCACCGAGCAGGTGAAAACAGGGGCGGATCCAGGTTTTTTTTGAGGTGGGGGTCCGCTTCTATCAGTAATGATGATTGTGAGGAGAAGGATAGTAGCTTTTTATTCACCGGAATTTTTGATAGCCAAAAAATACAAGAAGTAGTAAAAATCAACTAGTCTTTTTCTACAACCTGAGGGTTATTGGAAGTATCAATTCCAAAATTAAAGGGGGGTGGGGGGGCTGTCAAGGCACCCGGACCCCCCCCCCTCTGGATCCGTCAAAGGTTGATAAGGGACATTTGCTATACCCGGTGACACGGAAGTTGCCGCTGTGCCTTATCACCGTAGCCGGATGTTTCTCCGCGCGGCGCAAGTAGGGCGTTACTGGGAATATTTTGAACATGGCGTGAGCCGTTCCCGTGATTTTGTGGACTAAATATGCTTATAAACGACTCCAGTGACGACAAACAAACTGCGTGAGACAAGGAGACGATATCACGCATTCATAGAAACCCCTTTCAAAACGCGCGCGCACTGACGTCACGGGTCCGGTGCTTTAGCGGAGTGATACACTACACGAGGTGGTGCCGTTCTTGAGTTGTAACCGAGTATACCATACTTCGTAGTTATGGCGGAGATGGTATAGGCTAGCTTCTGCCCAGTTCTGGCCAGAGATTCGTGCGTCGACCGAGTGTGTAGAAAAAAGGCGCGTCGGCAGAATTTAATCTTGCGGCAAAGCCAACTTTCAGAGGAATGCTCTGTAGCTCTCAATCTACAGTAGGTATTCTGAAAAAAAAAAAAAAAAAAAGTTGTACTGAAATTCGCCTCTAGGAAGACCCTATCAGAAAGCCGAGTTTAGTTTACTTGTGGGAAATAATTAGTTTGCAGTGAAGCTGTAATCGTTACACCGGCTGCTGTCAGTACACGGCTGCCTACGGACAGAGTGCGGTTACAAAAAACGACTGTAACTCTTGTTTTATCTTAAGTACCTAGAAACTAATTATATGTGAAAATAAGCCGCTGGGACGGCTCTATAACATTGCGCCGAATTTCATCAACTTTTGCTAATTACGTATGTAGTTCGCGGTGAGGTTGTAAATATGGCGGGATTCCCGTCCGCTGTCGATACACGTGCTTCTATACGGGAGGAAAATGCAAAGCCCCATGTTTGTCCGCTATAATAAAACTACAGCCGGTCCAAGTTTCATTCCGGTAATTAACTAGGAAGTATGCTGAATCGCAAATTAAAAAAAAAAACGTGTTTGTTTCGTGCAATTTTTGTCATCCTTCCTTACAGGGTGAATTAAGGGCCCTGACTTTTTTTTTTTTGTAGTGGTTGTCATTGGAGTAAAAATATTACACCACTTCTGAACAACTGCTGAGGCCAATTGCATACCATCTTGGAAATTTCCTATAAACGTCTTGCTTCCGAGTCCATGGCCTGTATATACCATTTCTGCAGACGACTCAAATTTACGCCCTTTTCGCTGCCTGATTATGCTGCCGCTATATATGACGTGTACCCATTGCTGGTGAAATTGTGGGCGTAGACTGGTTAGAGCACCAAAGTGTCAGCGACGTCGCTTACCCCGAATTCCTGGCCATGAGACGCGGGTGTTAGCGCGGACAGACAGGCCAACTGTAAAAGGTACGCTGCATACCTCGTCGTAGACGGTGACGACGCAGGTTTCGCCACGCATGCGCACTCTTTGCGGTGCTCGGGGTAGAAAAGAAACTACGCCAAACAAATATACGGATGGTGACAGATGCCGAGCCTGCCGAGACGCAGCGCTTTGATCTCCGTGGGAGGTCGAAATTAATCCTCTCATGCGACATCGCCTGCATACCGGCGATTCGTGTTTGGAACGTAGGGGGAAGGTTGCGCCGGTGAGTCTACCAGATGCACGGGGTAGGGGGCGTGGCCAAGGAGGGAATGCAGTGAACACTCGGTGTAACGAGGTCGGTTTAATCGAAATAGCGCTTCTCTCGAAGTTTTCCACGATCCCGACTGCAGTGTAGGGGGAGTAATTTATCTCCCATAGACTGTGAAATGATTTACACCCGTTTTGTCTATTACTAATACCCTTACACCCTATCAAAAACAAAGAAAAACACCCATTGAAAGGGTGTAATGAACGATATATCACCCTTTAAAAGGGTGTGTTGTTTCTGCTGGGGTGTAAGGGTGCTAAAACAGCAAAAATTCCAAAGGGTGTTCTTATTGTTTTTAAGACTAGGGTGTAAAAATGGAAGTTATAGATAATAATTTACCTCCTTCATGTTGTTTGCACCCTTAATTACACCCTTAAGAGTGGAAAAAGGGTGTTAATGTTTTTACACCCTGATGGGTGCAAATAATTTTACACTCTGCAGTAGATAGAATAAAAATCGAAAGAGGCGGAAATTAGGGAAGAGAAAATGGCGGACACGAAAAAAAAAGATGGTTACTGTGGGGCACTGAATAAGGAAATGAATGACATGAAACTAGTTTGAATTCTTGTGGCTAAGTTCGTTATAATCGTAATGCGAAGCATTTCTTTCGCCGCGACCATAAAGGAATTTAAATTAAATGTGCTGTGCGCTGGTAAAAACATATCCGCCTCACGGTGCAAGAAGTACTAGCTTCTCTCACCGTTGCGCTGGTTACATGCCGTTTGCGCCAATGGTGGATTGAAGCCTCCTGGGGCGGCATTCTCGTGTTTTGTCCGTTTTGTGTTCGTTTCAAAAGCGTTCCGTTTTGAGCAAGCCCTGATTGGCTAAAAGCGAACACCCGGATTTGACGCCATGCAAGCGCGGCGGCATAGTTTCATACTAATATACACTAGAGGGAAATCTGGCGCCACTGTCTAGGGGAGCCGCGCTTCGGCGAGCGTTTCGTCATGTACCGGGCAGGCACGTTCCACTTGTCCTTGGCATGGCTCACGAACAGGGTGAAAAGTTGCCTCTGGCTGCAAAAATGCAGCAATATTACTGCAGAAGATTAATCAAATTTGTTTTGTGAATATAAAATTGAACCTCCAAAGCTATGAGCCGTGCCTTCTCGGAGCAGACGATTTGGAGCAGTCGATTTTTCGTCGCCTTGTTGTTGGTTCACTGGAGGAACCATAACCTCATAAAAGGTAGTTTAAAATGGGTTTAGTCGTTTAAAGTGTTTGCAAGAACAGTTGCGCAAAAGTCAACCGAAAGCCCACCTACAACTGGAAGTACGTCACAATAAAGCGGACGCAAAACGGACATTTTCAAAACGGACAAACACGAGAATACTGCCCCTGGAGGTCCAGGACACATGCAGAGGCAGGGCAGTAGCGGCCGGTACCACCCGCCAGTTATTTGGGTGATGAGTTAAACTTCTCGTCAACAGGCTACCAGGCGTACCAGTGTCCACCGCGTAATACGCACTGTATCGCACGTTCCGCTTGCGTGCCAGCCGTGTCAAGGTTGTGCTTTTGTTATCATGAAACCTGGACTAGAGGATGGCAAATATTGAAATCTTAGCTTCTCCGCGCGAAACTTGTCCTGTCAAGGTCCGCGCACCTGATAACACCGGGAATCCATTCGCGGGTGGCGAATTTTACGGCCCCGTTGCGAATAGATAAGCGTCTGCAGTGCTGGCGCAGCTAAGGTCACGATAAAGGGGACCGGGGTAGATATTTTTACCAGGAATTCGAGCTTGTTAGCCAGTTTCTGACGTTCTCCTTATTTTATCTCTTTTTCGAACATGTTTACTGCCGGGTTCCCACAACTTGCACACCTGCAGGAAAATCGTGTTTTATCTGTAGTAACTTGACCTTGGCTGCTACCCTTGTGGTTTACTTGAAGCGTGGTGCGCATTTTCGGTTGGCTGCTCGGCTCTCAAGAATGTAACCAGCTAGGTTTCCATTAATCGAACTGCGCAGGCGAAACCGTTTGCGTTTGCTTTACTTTTTTTTTAAACACGATAGTTTTTCTTGGGCTACTTGAGCGGGAAAATATTGGTCTGTCTGTCTGTCTGTATGTCTGTCTGTCACTCGATCCGGACAGCCGGCCAAAGCAGCACAGATGCTGCTAATTACGTATGTAGTTGCTTATATACTTGCTCACAGCCAAATCTAAACGTCTAAGTCCGGTGTTAGTGTTCGTACTTGTCAACGTTGTTGAACAAGAACAAGACATTACGCAAATATAAGGCAGAAAGTCAATGCATGAGTGATATTTGCAGTGTTACTTTATTAGAAAATTACGGTTGCCTGCTTTTGGCGATAGCAAATAAAATACATCAACTTTAAAAACTCTCGCCTGCTGTTGCCCGCGCTACCTGGCGGAATTCAAAAAAAATCAAAATGGCAACAGCAACCAAATGTTCCACTAGATAGGTTTCGCGTTCCGCTTGGAACGCTCGTGGGGTAGGGCATAGAGTAAGAAACTCTATGGGGTAGGGCAACGTGGTTTTATAAACGTTGTAGTTGGGTGCCTCGACTCACGCGCGTCTCCGCTGTACGGTAGCGCTGGCATCGAGGCACCCGACTTGGAGCAGTGGAACGCGGTAAATTTAAATTGGCTTGAGCAAACCTGTAGCGGGTTATCTTGGGAGGAATGAGAGGGGAGAGGAGCAGCATGAGAGGTGAGCGGGAAAGAGAAGGGAGGCATTTGCTTGCCGAGGGCGCCAGTCGACTATCGTTTTGCGACAAAACTTGCAACGAAAGGAGCAGATACGCGGCCAATTTTTTTGTTGCTGTAACACGCACCTTACACATCACACTGCCCTCCAATCTGCAATAAAAGTTGCGGAGTGGTGGTGGAGGAGGCAGTCACGTGACTCTTACACGCTTCCAAGATTTAGCCTGACACTTACGAACAGTTTTACGCAATCCCTTTAGTTCCCCCTTCCCCAACGAAACAACGTTGAACGAACGTTGAAAACACATAATACAAAAAGTTGGGAGCCACGACTATTCTTCCATACGGCTTTCATGTTGGTGCAACAGACTGTCCAGTCTGATTTGAAGCTATTCCGATAGAATGGCATACGTTATCTCTTACGGTGTTTCAATCGGACTGCTGGCTTCATAGCTGCGCGCAATCTAATATTCCATGTACTACAATAACAACTCAGGCGAAAAGGGCACAGTTATTTGAAGAATTACACTTCATCGCTCTGCGCAATTAGTATTTATTTCCAACACATATGGCTTAAGTTAATCGTATGTGATTTAATCAAACCACGATTACCGGTCTTTTCTGCTTGAGAGTGTTCTTATTTCTTGCCTCAAACTGAAATACCCAAAGAACATTGCGGAGTGACATGGCGAGTAGTATAATTGGAAATAGCGGAACCGGAAAGTTTATTTATATCTTGGACAGTTGGAACTGTTGGGAACGCAGTACAAGTTAATATGCTCGTGTGTTGAGTAGTAAACAAGACCGACCCTTCGCGACCACCACGACCGTGGCTCAACTGAAGCTCGACATAGTCTAACTTGAAGTGTTTATTTCAAGATAATTGAACGTGACGTTTAAGCATTTGTCTATTTTGAATTTTAAGCTGACTACTACAAACAAAAATAGGACCATTTTTACCCTCATCTTCTCCACCAAAAAAAAAAAAAAGTGGAGTTTAACAGCCCGCCAGGCGTTCGCCCCAACCACACTCTGCTGAAAAAGAAAAATGTGCCCGACGATTGTAGCTAAACGCGACATGTGAACTGTATCGACGGTTGTGAGTTTAAATGCAAATTAGCTTGGCGGACGCAGTCACATTCCACATTACTCTTTTACAAAACTTTACTTTCGGTTTATACTCGGCTTAATGGCCAATCTCCCTGGATAGGTAGTGCGCGCTGTTGGGGTGTCGGTTTTTACCAACACCAACGCGCTTCATGTTGGTTTTTGTCTTATATGGGTGTTATATGCCGTTGTTCGAATGTACATTGCGCAATGTCATATCTTGACCGTCGAAGTTGGCTTTCTATCATAGCGAGTGAGCTTGCAGCGAAGCAACCTTTACAGTGACTTATCGGATTGGACGTATGGCGGTGCGACACCGTAGTAGCCTTCCATATAGAGCAGGGACGGGATTTCTTCGTTTCATGTCACCTCCTAAGACCCCGCTTGCAACGTATTCCACATTCAGCGTATTGTACATTCAACGTATTGCACAACGTATTGAACGCATTGCTGCGTGAACAAAATGGGCTGCAAGCGAAACCCGAAGTCTTTCCAAGCTGTAGTAGAGACTGGTGGTGCCTACTGTTGGTGTTTCATGCAACTGTAGTTCCGAGGTGGCACTCATGCTAACAAAAAATGGCGTTTTTTTCAGTGCGGAGGTTTTCTATCGACGCCACCAAGAAAAATCGTTCTCATGTATTTAAAAATTCTGTGATGCTATCTAATTTTGCTTTACGAGCTCATGAAAGACTAATGTCTTATTCACCGCCACTATATCTGCCTTGACTTTTCTGTTATCTTCTTCATTTCACTCGTAAATTCGATGTGCAACAGATTACACGTCAGGACAATGTTGACTCTTTCTGACTACATTGAGCAGAACTCATTATTTTTATTTGCTCTTTCTCTCTATTGATATTAGGGTTTTTTTTGCAAATAAATAATAAAAAAATCTTTAGATGTCGCCGAAGCCTCTGCCCTCGAAATTCTTGAGTGTATTGCGGCAATGGGAACAAGCAGCACAGATTACATGTTGTCTCTCTTGTGCTATAGGCTTCCTTTCCCCTGAAAGATTTCGAAATCTAAGACAAGGCCTTGAGCGCTTGCCAAGCTAAAGTTTTCCAGTCCTGCTAATTTGAGCTTCCCAGGAACGAACTGCTTCACTGGGCACTTACCGGTGAAGGGAATAATTTGCTCGTCAACGCAGACGTTTGGTGAGCACGGCAGTGTGAGGCGGGCGTTTCTAATGACGTCAAGAAGAGGACGGACTTTCCATAGCCGATCGGCTTCATCTTTGTCAGAAACAGCGAGGCACGCACACACACACAAACATGCACGCGCACACAACGCACACAAAACAACACACAAAGCAACACACACAACACAACATAACGCACACACACAACACACACACTCTATAACATCATGTTCTATGGTTTTTTGACAACTTAGTCCCAGTGTGCAATTGCACATCTGATAACTTCTCAACGAAACGTCATAGAAATAAAGAATGTCATCAGAATTATCTCTGTGCTCTGGTAAATTCAGTTATTTTAGATAAAATTAGCTGTAGAGAAATACAACGATTAGCAGGGTGTTTGATTTGGCCATCAAAGTTGACGACCGGCAAATCCACAGTGCGGGAAACAGTTGGAAGGGAGCAGGTACGCCGCGGCGGTGCATTCGGCAAAGCCAACTTTCAGGTAGCTTAGTGCAGCGTATCTGAGATGCCAAACTTTTTCTTCGATATAATGGAGAAAGGAGTTTGGTTCATGGTGGAACCCGATGTATCCAAGCTCTGTTTAATATTGTAGTGCGGCAGCTTGTGATCATAACCCGCCGCGGTGGCTCAGTGGCTAAGGCGGTGCGCTACTGACCACGAGGTCGCGGGCTAGATTCCCGGCCGCGGCGGCCGCTTTTCTAATGGAGGCGAAAAGCAAAAACGCCTGTGTGTAGAAGATTTAGGCGCACGTTAAAGATCCCCAGGTGGTCAAAATTAATCCGGATCCCTCCACTACGGCGCGCCTCATCGCCTGTGTTGCGTCGGCGCGTTAAACCCTACAATCAATCAATCAATCAATCAATCAATCAATCAATCAATCAATCAATCAATCAATCAATCAATCAATCAATCAATCAATCAATCAATCAATCAATCAATCAATCAATCCAATCAATAAATCAATAAATCAATAAATCAATCAATCAATCAATCAATCAATCAATCAGCTTGTGGGTATGCCATACCTTGAATTGCCATGCTCTCTTGTGTCGCACACGGCACGGTTCGACATCGTTCACTACGGCGTCTCTTATAAGGTGGTGCTCAGTCGGAACTAATTAAACCGCCATGATTCGTTCGTTACCTCTATACACAGGCAGGGCTTGTCACAACGCAACTAGAAACTCGTTAGCCGCTGCGGCGCGAAGCTCAAACGAGTTCCTCCTTAGTCGTGGCGGGGAAAGGCGTCGAACGTGGGCGCATCTGCAGCCTCTTTCGCGCGCGCTCAAACAATCCGTCGCTTACGCAACGAGCAGTCGGCGTTTTAACGACCCCGCGTGGAAGGCGGAATCAAACGAGCGCTGCCCGGGGCACGCACCGCGGCATAACGGGTCGTGCCTGTGCTGTTCCTTGGTGTCCTGCAGGGTTCCCCCTTGCGCCCTCCGCTGTTCTTCCCCTCTGTCCAATTTCCAAGCGGCGCGGTTGTCGTCCGTCTCTCCTCTCTCGCTCGCTCGTGGCGGCAGTGCTGCTCTCGAGAAAGTCGTCCGACCTGCCTGTCCCGCTCTTAGACGCGAAACTGGACAACCTTGTGCGGGAGCTCGTGCGCGTTGTTTTCTTTGATCGGTGCGCTACGACACTTCTTCGTTCAAAACCCACTTACCCTCCCCCGTTCCTTTTATCTACCTGACCACCCACAAACTACCGCGGGCTGCAAGGAGCGGATTTCGAGGCTGTAAAGAAGAAGAAAAAAAGAGACCGGCTTTCTCTCTCCGCACTTTCTCGTTCCGAAGTCGGTCAAGTGAGATTTTTGTCGACTTGCTGGTCCCGCTTCCACGCTTTCTCTTTCCCACGCAATCTCCCTTGCAGCGTACTATCTCTCTCTCTGCCCACCGGCTTGTTACTTACTCCCTCCTTGACGTCTCTCTCTCTCTCTGTCGATTTCATTTCGTGCTTCCATCCTTTCTCTATTCTACCCGCGTCGTGCACCCCCCCCCTCCCTCGTCTCCCACACTTTCCAAACCTCGTACAGTCGCGAGCGTTTACGCGATACACTTACGGCACCGCACTCGGTGAAGTGGTCTTTAGCGCACCGCTGCCAGCCTCCGGCAAAGTCGTGGCCGCAGTTCGCTCTCGTTCTCGGTGACAGTGCGCGCACGGCTGTGCTGAAAACGACGGCGAGCCTCTTCGATTCGCCCCTGACTGTGCTTTACAGATCTTCCAAACGACTGCTCATCCCTCGAGTGCCTTCTTTCTGTTGGGGAAAGCTGGTTACATCGGTGCGGCTTTCTCTACTCTTATATCTGCACGTCCGTGACAGCTGTTAGTTGGAAGAAAACACGCCGTCATCATGACTACGCCGTCATCCACCATAGCCAATGGAGTTACTAGGTGAGCTTTTTGCACCCGCGTGTACTCCACTGTTCGAAGGCGAGCTTTTGAGCGCTTTTTCGAGGTGATCCTTTTACACCCCTTTTTACTCCCTTAGCACTACCCCATGCACGTGAGCTTCTGTACGCTTATTTACTCCCCCGTTCCCCGGTGCGTTTTTTGCACCCTTATTTACTCCGTAGGGCTGTTCCCCGAGCTTGCTGGAGCCACATTTCACACCTTGCCGCGAGACTGCGTCATTTTATGCAGTGCATAAGCACCGCATTACAAAGCGTAGTTTGACTGTGAGTTATAAGTACCGCGAATCGACTTCAGCTATTAGCGCGCACTTCATCACGCGGATGCCGAAATTGCTGGTTAGATTCCAGGTCGCAGTGGATTTCGAATATCCACATCCAGATATCTAATGAATTCCAGATATTCGCATAGCTAGATTCCAGATCGCAACTGGATGTAGTGCAAAAATGTTTGGCCTCGCACACTTGTGGGGAAGCGCGTTTAGCGCACATAATTTTCACCATAGCCCAGTCTGGAAAAATCTCTTCAAATATGTATTGAAACTAAGGATGCGGGAATTGATTTTGTTAAAACCACGCAGGACGAAAGTTCGTCGCATGTTTTTTGTTTTCGAATTCGTCCATGTTAGCTTTCGCCCCGCCAATACGTATGTTCCACGATCAATTATCCCAGCCTTCTGTGTCGTACTTTTATAAGATTCTTAAGTTTACGAAGGCACTTTAATCTGCTGGGCGAAAATTTCCTTCTCGACGTAACGAAGTTCCGGATTTAACGAATTAGTGACATCTCGTAAGAATTTGTTAGAACTTGCTTTCAACTGAGTGTGGACTGAGCAGTAAAGCGCAACGTTTTCCTTATTTTATCACAGAGTACCCCGTTCGCCAAAAAGAAAAGTTCAGTTCGTACGTATACGCCGGAGCGTACGTTTTTTTAGCTTAAAACGAAGGAGCCTAACCACATTAGAGATTCGAATAAACAGTGCGGGAAGAAGGGCCTGTTAGACCGGCACAATGTGTGCTGTCAAAGATATGCCGGAAATCGCAGTAATGAGTAATTCTGGTAGAAATGTTAACAGGCCTTTGCCTCTTTTAGGCGTTGCAAGTACGCAATGCTCGATGCAATTCTATAAGTGGGCTTACACCATACGCCTTTCAAAGACCCCTTCCTTTCCAAATTACTCGCCGCTGCTTCCTTGGATCCCTCACTGTCGCGACGTGTATATGTTCGGTTATTTCAGCTCTGCCAAGCTGCTGCCTGCAGTAAGCTGCGGAGGTCGCTATGGTATTGAAAGTTGCCTAAGTCTTCCATGAAGCGTCCAACTGTATACACAGCCACTATATTTATGCCGCAAACCGAAAATGATCGTGAAGGTAGTCTACATGACCATTGACTAAACAAAAGGTCCTATATAACGTTCCATGTAGTATTGAGTTCACCTGAGTGCGGTCTGTATATATCTGACTAGACTGCTGTAAATGTCGCGACTGAAAAGAGATTGCAGTTGGCCCCGTAGCCGCAACGTGCTAAGCCGCCAGTCTTACGTCTGTGCACCTCTGTATAATATATCACTCCATCCTGACTTTCGCGAGGTTTGTTGTCCCTGTGGTACAGTACATTTGTATGTCCCCACCAGCGAATAATTCACTGCGTGTATGGTTGCCCTTGTCTACAAGGACAAGTTCTGTAGTCCCCCGAGCCAACTTTTGACTCCGTGTACGAAAGTGCATGCGGGTCGTATTGTAGGAGGTCGTTCACGTTCCAACTTCCAAGTACTTCAGTCTAGAGTGCGTGAGTTAACAATAAGATATTAATAATGGACGCATTGTATTGACACCAAAGACAAATAAAAAAAGAATCAATGTCAGTCGGTCATAGCTCCGCGCGAGAGAAAAAAAAAAGTCAAGATAACCTATTTTCCGCATAGTTGTTAAAACACGTCGACGTCACGGGCAGCTATAGATCATCGCCGTTTTATCACCCGGGATGTGTCATTGTTATCGGATTCCCCTCTGACATCTTGCTCTGTGCGCCTGTATTGAAGGCTGTCTGAGCAGTGCATCGACATAATAGCGCCGACATATACCTACAAGTATGCCAGCACACGCGTCACGCAATAGATCAGACCTTTTTTATAGATTAGGCGAGTATTTCAAAGCATGAAAAAAAACAACGCTTGCATTCGGATAAACGCGGCAGGCGAAAAGAGGAGCCACGAAGCGGGCCTACACTCTTAAAAAAGGTCGGGGCACTTACTAACAGAACACTAACCAGTAACTTGTCCCAGTATAAACTAGGTACTTAGCGCTGTTTACCAAATGGTCATGCATAACCAAAAACAAGCTACGCGGGGCAATGTGGACCTGCTGAGCGCGCAGCACGACATAGACACATTCAACACGCACATATTACACGTAAACAACAAACAAATAAATTGAGCAATAAAACCGAGACGAACGAGGAGAGCGAGTACAATAACATACATCTGCTCCCTTCTTGCTTTTATAACCAGCAGCGGAAAGTCCTCTGATAGAGTCGGTGGACTTGTTGCAAAAATGAAATATTTTAGCGACAACTTTAGAATTATGCATTTTAATGTGAGCATATACAAGTCATGCATGTGTATTTGCAAAAGCTTTTTAATTGTGATTTGGAGTGGGAAAAGTGCTGTAGTTATGTTTAATAATTCATATAATTTTATACAATCAGTGAATCTTAGTATCTAACAAGCAGCAGTTACTAAGTGCGCGGTCTAGACTAGTAACGGTTACACACTTAGTGGCAGGACCTACGTACCGTTCTGGGGGGGGGGGGGGTAGTAAAGTTCGTAAGGAGTTAGTAAATACAGCCGTACTACCCTTTCACGAGCTTTTTTTGTTCTTTTTTGTGAAGAGTAAATTCGCTTTCAGCAAAATTAAAGCATTGACGAGGCGATGGAGAAAGCGTCAAAGAAAGGATTACTCTTCAGCGGCAGCGAATGGATAGCAAGAAAAACCAACGCACGAATGCGCACGTCTACGTACAAAGCCCGAGTCTTGGCTCGAAGACCTTGTCTTTTATTATACCGCCGCAATCGCTTTCCGCGCCACTTGCGCTGTGCTGTCGACACGGTTGCAAGTTTTGCATGAGCCCTTCCGATAGTCGCCGAGTGCTCTCACGTTGTTTATCGCGATCTCGCGCGTGAGAAAGACCGCATCTATCTTTCGTTCTGACCTCTGCCACCTCTGACTCGATTTCTGGCACGAAGCCTGGGATAGTGTCCAAAACAACAGGCCGCGTTAAACGTTCTTCTTTTTACCGCTTGTGAAAAGGAGAGTAAAGAATGGAGTACAAAAAGGTACTGACTATGGACGTATACCGCGCAGATTACTAATTCACCGAAGCAATTGCATCAAATATCGGCGAATAAAAGTTACTCCGTTTATCATTGCTACAGAAAGTGATCTATTTGTGGTCATGCCGTGACTGATGTAATTTCAGCCGCAAAGTGTTTGGTTGTCTAGTATATATGTTCTAGTACAGAACTGTGCACTTTTCACTAATTACTTGCGCCGGAAAGGCTTGAAAGATAAAGCCTATAAATTACGTTCCGCTCCGTAGGGTTGCCTCGTATACGCGCACTGTGTAAAGCCTGACGCATTCAAATAAACCGTGATGGGCCCTTTTTGTTTGCTTGCTTGCTGCGATCAACATTCGTATTGGCTTCAGCGGCCACAAGGCACAGGGCCGGAAATAGCGAGCGAAGCGGAGCAGAGGGATAAGAAGAAGATAACCGGTGTCGTGACCTTCAGACATAACGCGTACGCATGCACGCAACCCTACGACATACACGACCTCTTGCGCGGCTGATCGGATAAGCTTGCGGATCATCGATCGGCTGCGAATCCACAAGGCTAGCAGCGTTGCGCTATTTATAGGAATAAAAATAAAGACAACGAGATGGCGAGGAAAGAAAACTGAACGGTCCGCCTTACGTCATGGCGGCGTCGACGAGCGAGCTCGGCCTCAGCGAAACCTCGTCTTGTTGCCCGTCGTCTTCCGTTGCGGAGGAATCTTCCATGGCTGCCGTCACCCCCGAAGACGTGGACGGACCGTTCGCCTTTGCCCGTTATCGCGTCGCCTCGTGTCAGCGCGTTTTATTAACTGCAGTAAAACTCTCCTCCAGCCTCCCCGTGGCGGTACAATTATTTCGCTTCTGCTGCTTCTTTTTACGATCGGCTAACCGGCGAGGCACGGCGACAGAAAAACGCGGCCTTGGTGGCGGTTTGCAGTCGGGGTCTGGCGAACGCATTCGCCGGCTTGTGCGGATTGTCTGCTGTCGCCCGTAGTTCTTTATGCGAGTGTGAATAGAGCGTGTCGTGCGCCCGACTCGCGCGCGTAACCGTAGTTGGGTGCAGCGGGGTACCCTCTGAAGGCGGCGAGCGTAACTCGTCCGCGGCGAGATATAGTTCGCGGGGCGTAACAGTTCGTCCGGTTCATCCAGGATTTCGATGCGTGTGTTGTGAAGTATGAGAGAGGGTGGCTTATATTCGAGAAAGGTCACTAGGTTGCAGATTTCGTTCGTATTTTTGTGCTGGAAACATGCGATACAATATTAGGATAATAATATTTTGTTTACTTTTAGGAAATCAACGCCCGTAACGTGTAGCTCAACACTTTAATCAGTGTTACGAGGTTTTATGGGGGGAACGGAGTGGATGACGGGTGACATTCGGGATAAGTTTGCTGCTGAAGGGCTGCTGAATATTTTTAGAGTGAAAAAAAAAGGCACGAGCCGCCATCATAAGGTGTAACCATCGTCCAGCGGGGAAAAAATTGAAACGTTTACACAATGTCTTGGCCTGTGCTGGCGTCAGTTTCGCCGCCCCGCTAGACATTTGGAGTTACAACTTTATTTTTCTTTTAAATCCGCGTCACCTGGTACGCTGCTACGTGGCCTTGTTCTTAGGCCGTTAAATGCCTAATGACCCGCAGAACCGGTAGCTAATTTGTGTGCACGTATAAAACCTGGGTTCGATTCCCGCAACTACGTTACATTGAAAACATTGTAGTTTTGCTCCTACAGCCGTGGAGATAACATACCGTGACGGTGAGTGAACACGCCCTAGGACGTGCAAACTTAAAGATTAAAGACCATCTGTCGCAGATCCGTTAGAGGCTCACGTAAAGTTTTCGAAGTTCTGCTGAGGCACCTTTATTTACCTATGCTTGTTTTTTGTATTTTACTGGGACACTTTATTTTGACGTTTATTTTGCACACGGCGTGCTTCCACTCCGAGGCCCCCGCACCGTCGCTCCGCCTCTGGCGTCACGCTGCCCCACTGCGCAGGTGCCGCGCGCCCCTCTCTCGAGACTGCGGCCATCACGAGAGGCACATCCGGCGGTTTTAAAGCGAAGCTTTCTTGGTCTCACTGATGGAGGTGTCGTAACCGAAACGTACTGCAGGAAAGCCAACTTTAGACAATGGAGTGCACATGATGACGATGATGGTGAACCTGGGTCCTTCGCGCATTGCGCCATTTTTTGAACGCTCCGCTTCGAACGACGACGATGAGGGGGGGCTCAGCTTTTAGTGAGGGATTCGTTTGCTGTCAGGCGGTTTGCACTTTGTTCTTTGACGCATTGACTTTGATTGCAGCGGCTTTGATTTTGGCGCTTCGCTGTTTGATTTTCGCGCGCAGAAAAGCTCGGCGTTGCAACCATCGTCGTCGTTAGGCGGAATTGATTTGATTTTTTTAAGAGGCAGATGATTGAACGTGATGCGTATGGCTGGTCGTGCAGCCACTGCCTCGTACTCGCCGCGGTGGCTCAAGTGGCATTGTGCTGCTGAGCCGGCTAAGGACGTGGGTTCGATCCCGGCCGTGGTGGCCGCTTTGCGGATTGAAGTCGCCGGCAGCGAAAACGGCAGTGTCGAGATTTAGGCCCACGTTAAATATCCCCAGGTGGTCGAAGTTAACTCTGAGCCCTCTACTGCGGCGCGCCTCATCGCCTGTGTACCGACGGCGCGTTAAGCCCCCCCAAACGTTTGTCTCTGCCTCACCCGGCATTTATTGTAATCATCAGCTAGCCAACACTCACACCAGCATAAGCGTATAGTAGAGCACCCTTCAAAAGAAAACCTGACACAGTAGATATGAACAGCCGACGTCTACTTTAACAAGGCCCACGACTCTAAAAGAAAGCTCGACCACATCCGTGTGAACAGGTTACCGAGGTTGAGAATACGCCTATTTGTACGGGACAGAATGTTCTCATTGCACGGGGGAGGAGGGATGGATGGCGATTAAATGTTTGAAATTGCGTGTTTAATTGATTTCTGCGGCCGGAGAAACAGGCCTGTGCGAGCAAAGCACAAAAACGCTGTTGTTCAGGCTTCGGGCAGCGCAGTGACACAGCGCTTTGAATATTCGCGCGTTTTCTCCACTGGCCAGTCGTCGGGCGCTGCACGTAACTTGGCGCCAGGGAACGCGTTTCCTCTCGGCGTTTCGTGTTTCGCGCTCCGGTGCCAGCCGACACCTGTGCGCTCGCGGGAATTCGGCGGAAGCAGCTTGTGCCTATGGAGTGAACGCCGCAGATCTCCGCGTCTCCTGGCAAGCTCTCGCGTCTTTAGCGCTCATTCGTTACCCCGTGCTGTTTAGTTAGGCATGCATGGTGTTTCGCAATGATTCATACCCCCCTCCCAACGGTCGCATGCATCCACACCTGCAGAAATTCAGAGAATTATCTACCAGTGTGCGCATTCTTGTGAAGCCTGTCTTGGGTTTTTTTTTTTTTCAGCCAAATTTTTGTTTTTTTCTAAATCCTGTCCGACCACTTATCTCCATTTACGCAATTATAACGATTACAGGTGAAACTTTCGTGATATCTGCATTATTGTGGAAAGGCCATGCGTTATACGTTTTGACATTTTCCGTAATTTTTTATATTTTTGTTATTTTCTAGTTTTTCAAATTTTCGTTCAACCAATTATCTCCATTTACGCTATTCGAACGATTAAATTTGGAACTTTGGCGAAATCTGCAATATTGTGGAACTGCAGGGTGTTACACGGTTCGCCCTTTTTTCGTAATTATTTTATATTTTTTCTTATTTTTTAGTTTTTAGTTTTTCAAAATTTTGTTCAACCAATTATCTTTATTTACGCAATTATAACGATTACAGGTGAAACTTTCGCGATATCTGCATTTTTTGCGGGAATGCAGGGCGTTACACGCTCCTGGCTATGGGGTACTCGCCAAAGAATGCTACGCATTAAAAATATCTATTGACCTCCACATTTACCAAAATTTCGCGAAAGCCCCGCTGCGGAACATTGGAAATTAAACTTCGGGAACGTTATTACTTAGTGCACGAGAGAACAGGACGGAAGAACACAGGATGATCGCAGTTCAATGCATGCTCTGTTCCTGTCTGTCCTGTCCTCTCGTGCAAGTAATGTTTCTCAAACGTAGCCAACTAGCCCACTAAACTTCGGGGACATCGTGGCCTCCAAAGTCTTCTTTTTAAAAGTTCCTGGTAACGCTTGTTTGATGGCTGAATTTCAGGTAATTTGAAGAAAGCAGATTTGGGATACTTTTTAGTTGGTAATGTTTAGCACCCTTCCTCACTGCTATTCGTGCTGCTTGCAGACGGATCGACGCTTAGCTGCTGAGATGTTCCTATCGGAATTGGGGCTCAAAGCAGCCGCATTCAGTCGTCCGCTTTGTATTTCAACAAGACATCCTGGCAGGCTAGTTCCCTGCGGTGCGAACTGCACCGGGACATTTGTCTCTGGCGTCGAAATTCAAATAATTTATTAACCCTTCACAATTTCCCGAGACTGAAAAGAGGAAATCTGAATTTCGGAGAAATTCCTACCTCTTCAGTTCACATAATTAACGTCGACAGCTCTTCGATGTGCGCACATGGGTGTGCCTTTGTACCCTGGTTCCGAACGTGTGCGGATTACAAACTTGGGCTAGTTGGTACATAACGACAATGAACCCGGCCGCGGTGGCTCAGTGGCTAACGCGTTGTGCTGCTGAGCACGAAATCTCGGGTTCGATACACGGCCGCGGCGGCTTCTTTTCTGACGAAGGTGAAAAGTAAAAACGCACGTGAGTGCGAGATTTCGGCGCACTTTCAAGATCCCCCATGGTCAAAATGAATCCGGAGCCCTCCACTACGGCGTGCCTCATCGCCTGCGTTGCGTCGGCACGTTAAACCATACAATAAATCAACGTTACGATAATGAAAAGCTGCGCGCGAGAGACGAGGTCTAAAGGAATTGAGCACATACACACACGGCGCAGACTGATTTTTATTTGAGTAAAGAAACACGTAGAAGCGAAAAAAAAAAAAGCGTCCTGCGCATGCGCGAATTCTGTGTCACTACTGGGCACCGAGATCGCATTTGGTGACAAGGCGCTTTTGGGTGTGGCTTTTAGTGACGATTGCGCTGGCATTCGCTTTGTTTTGTTTGTTGCAAAAACGATTGCACATGCCTAGTGCCACTTGCCTTTTTTCCCGTATTGCCGCAAGCCGTGCTTTTTTACTTATTTCACTGCCTGGGCGCGCCCGGCTGTCTTGTCTTGTGTTTTGAAGCTCGTTTTTACTTCTCTTGTATACGCGACATCGGTAATCTTGTTTTGATAAGGAAAGGGTGTTGCTTTGCGGTCGCTGTTCAGGAGTGATCTTGTTTAAGCTAAAATTTTCTCCAGCTAAATCTATGTCTCTAGTGACCATAGCACTGTGAATTCATGCGCGCAGAGGATTGCCGTGGCATTCAGTATTAACTCTATTCGGTATTCGATTCGCCGGCGAGCGTCTGCGCATGCGTCATTCTGTTGACTGCTCGTTCGACGCTTGTGTATACTCTTGAAGGGACCCTGCAACACTTAAGAAAAGCGCTTTCACTCTCTCCTTCGCGTCTGAAAGCACTGCGAAATATATAGTTATCGCCAGCACGGAGCTGCACTGCGTGATTTGCTCTAGATACGCCTTCGATGTCTGCTTTGTTTTTGCGGCTTTTTTTTTTTCTTTCAAGTTGCTATTGAAAAGCGTTCATTGCTGCAACTGAAGGAAAACCGGCCAGTAGCCGCTACGTGGCCTTAGTGACTAATTCGAGCCGTCGAAGAACTTCAAGACGGAGAAAGACAGGAAGATCCTTTGAGCAAGTTTACAAGTTATCTCAAGGGCATAGAGCAGTAGTTTTTGGCTGAGGTACTTTGCGACCCCGTAATCTAAGTACTGGTGTGTTGGGTGACTACTTAGTGCAAGCATTTAGGATTGATTGATTGAATAAACTTTATTGAAAACAGCAAGCGCGATGTTAGGGCGCCCGCCCGGTGAGAGGCTTTCAAAAAAAAAAAAAAAGGTGGAAAAAGTGTTGCAGGGTCCCTTTAGGTTCTTTGCAGAGCACTAATTCGCTCCAATAAACTTTATTCTTTCAAGCACCCTGCGTCATTCTTCGCTGCGTGGCAGTATCGTGTTCCGTCTTTTCCTCATTTTTTGCACCCGGTTGTTCGCACATGCGTAGAATGCATCTTTTATCGTCCATGCGTGTTTCTTTACTTCAATAAAAGCCAGTTGTTTGTGTGCGCCGTGCGTGTCTAGATAGTCACCTTCTGTTGTCCTCGCCTGTCGCGCCGTTTTTCGCTGCTGATTAGGATGATTAGCGAGCCGGAGGACTCTGAGGTATTCTGAAGAAGGGAAGTCCTCGTCCTGAAACGTCAGTAAACTTGTATTTTTTTTAATGGTTTTCCCGTGTGTGTCTCTTCTTACCTTATATATATATATATATATATATATATATATATATATATATATATATATATATATAAATTTTCATATTTTTATTATTATTATTCCTGGGCACACTAATAACTAATAAACATTGATTGCTTGATTGATTATTAGGTACAGGGACCTCCATTCTTCCTCTTTCCTTAGAACCGGGTTCATGCATGCAAACTACGTCTGGAAATGGTATCTCTGGATGATTTTTCACCCTATGCATGTACAAAGAAATTCAGCGTGGGAGAGCCGCTCGAGTACGTATACCCCGACTCGCCCCATTATTAAGCATTAGCGGCCGCCCCGGTATCCCAGCTATTCTTTACGCACCTGCTGCCACAATGACTTCATTATCACTTCTCCCGTCCCCTGATAACGATGGCACGAGAGCAGATCCGCTCATTGTCGTCCCATCTCGGTCACTTGCCGAGGATCGTGCCGGGATAGCGCTGATAACGCGCCTGTAATAGTGCGCTGTGCGAGGAATAACAATAACATGTGTATACTAACCCCTTTGACGACATGTAGCTGCCTGAAGTTCGAGCTGCACTGCGTCGCTAAAACTTGTCGTTCATTGCAAAAAAAAAAAAAAAAAAAACCAGCCAGCACATGTAAACTCCAAAGCCGAAGCACACGGGTCGTTTGTGACTCTACATCATTGGTTTGGAGCTTTTTAGCTTGAACGTGCGTTTCTTGTTCATTTTCGCTGGTTTGAAACGCTATAGCTAAAACATGCTGTCGGGCAAGTTGGTGCATATTTGGTAAAACTTAGAGCGCGATTCAACAAGGACGACAGAAAGACCACACACACAAGCGCTCAAACACAAGAGCGCCTGTGTTTGTTGCCTTTCTGTCGTCCTTGTCGAATCGCGTTCTGTTTTACCGTTATAGCTAAGATTGTCGACATAAGTGTTATTTCAAGGTACGTATAAATACAGCCAATCTTTTTTTTATAATGAAGTCTCACAACATCGGAAGTGTTTCAGGGTATTCACTAGCACTTATAGCCAATAATCTCCGCATTTAACGAAATATCGCTTTTAACGAAATCCTGTCTGGAGGATTTCGTCATAGCGAGGGATTACTGAACGACTAAGTATCATTATTGCGCTGATCGTGGCCTCGCTGCATTCGTTGCGTTAATAAAGACGTCCTCGCGACACCGTAAGCGCGGGAAGGACATGATTCGGTGAGACTCAACCTGTTATACGTGGTACCGTATACGCGGGGGACAGGTTTCGCATTAGCACAGTGGTTCGTCCTCGAAATTCCCAGGTTCTCGTACAAGCTCGCCCTGCGTACGGCACACACGGAATGCGGTTGACATCGTCTTCTACATACACACCAGGGTTGTCTGGGCGCGAGAAAGAGAGAGAAAGAAAAAAAAGAGATAGAGGTCGTCTAGCAGCCTAGACGTGCAGAACCAGTTCCTTCTTGTGAAGGCGAGTCCTATCACCCGCTCCGCTGCTCCAAGTCTCGCGCAGTGCATGAATAATTCCCCGTCGATCGCTTTTCAAAGGCGGAAAATGTGCGCCGCGTGGTGCTTCTAATCGCCGTCATCGTGATAGTCGTAACTATCAATATTCGTTGTTTTAGCGTTGAACGAAGGCCTGCGCTCCAGTAACCGCACGCGACCTGTGTATAGACGTAATGCTTATACACAGGTCGCGTGCGTATTGGGCCTTGTTTCACCACCGGTTCCTGGGTGCCCAGTGTAGTCGGCGCGCAGTCTGTTCCTTATTGCCTGACATCTTCCGTTCGCAGACTTCCAGCGCTGAGCAACAACGCCGTGGGTTGCATTCAGGAACTAAGTTGCTGTATTTCCGATTGAAGCGAAATACTATATCTATAGAATACCCTTCAACACCATCGCAATTTTATCTCGCCAAACGTTTCGACGCCTTCAGAATATGGGAGATCACGGCATGTGTCGGTTAGTGATAAAACCCTTACCTTTTTTATGTCGTGGCGCACGTGACGTAAAGGGAGAAGTTGTAAACACGGAAATGAATCACCCAAACTTGGCGCACAACGCTGTCTCTTGTCGCAGACGGTCAAAATAAGCGACGTGTGCGGGTGGTTGTGTTTCAGCGTTGCGTAAGTCCGCGTAATCGCTTCCGGCGGTGTCGTCTACTCCCCGCTCTGAAACAAGTACTCCCGCGGCTATACATGCATTCACCCTTACGACGCCAACGTTCTAACCGTTTCTACACATAACGCACATGCGGGGTGTGTGTATACGCACAAACAACGTGACCGCGCCCCGTGGCAGCGAATGGAAATAGTCATTTTCTTAACCCCTTCAAGGTGCCATGCAGACAAAATGCAAGTTTATTTTATTCGAAAGATTTTGTGTTTTATAGTGCCCCCAGCACTTGTCCGGCACCAAACCATCCCGTATTCACTGGTATAACGAATCCATTTAGGTTGAAATTTTGATCCTCCCGCCAAATCGTGTGTTTTCCTGACGTGTTCCACGAAGTCACAATTGGGCGGGTATTCAAACGAACATCCAGTGGGTCATTCCAGCAGCAAGTGCCAAGTGTTGCCCACGTGTGAGAACTGATTGTGTCCATCCTAATGAACCTAATTTTTTCTGACATCATATGTGTGATGCCTGGAGTTGTTTTCGATCGTAAACATGTTTTCGCGATATTAACCAAAAATTAAAGTTCTGGGTGTCAAAGGGTTAAACGTGCTCCGAAAATCTAGGCACACGGGCGTTTTCGCTTTTCGCCTCCATCAGAAAAGAAGCCTGACTGGGGACCCACCACAGCTTCATGTTTGCCTTAATAATTTCGATTATTTGTTCGAAGTTTGCCATAAAATTGGCGCCGTTGTTAAGGGGACGAAACACTCTTTCTAATGAACCAAACGTTTATTCTGTCTTCGTGGACACCGTTGCAAGCCACGTCACAAAATCATGCACCCGTCCGTCAAACGACGACGATGCATGTTGAACGTGAAGCTTTCTCGTGACGGATTCTTTGGTTGTCATCTGAGTTTTCCAAACCGCTTCGAACACGTCCAAATGGATCGATCAATCGGATAGGCGCCAGCTTCACAACGCGAGTGACTCAGTTTCGATTCCGGCTGCCGCAAGCGTTTTTTTTTTTTTCTTTCATTTTCAGCGTTTTCGCGTTACAGACGCCATCAGTAAGAACACTAAAGCTTCGACAGAACAGGACGAGAAACACACATCACGTCGCCGCCAAGAGAGCTGAACCGGCGCCATGGAAGTTGATCCTTTTAAAACGAAAGTGTTTTATTCCCGGATACAAAGATTTCAGTGACGTCATATCCGTCATGGAAGTGACGCCAGTACAACGAAGCAAGCGGCCTGTAAAGGGTGCACCCAGGGCCGTAGCAAGAAATTTTTTTCGGGGAGGGGCGGGGTTATGGATTTTGGGAAGGGATTAGTTTTGCTGAACGCAACAGTAAGTATTGCTTACGTGCTGCATGGAAAAGATTTCGGGAGGGGTTCGAACCCCTAAACCCCCCCTCTGGGTACGGCCCTGGGTGCACCCCTGCACTGATGGTCTAATTGCGGGGATGCAACCTTTAGTACTAAAGAGTACGTTATACTTATGGTTGTTCGTTTTCGGGTTTTATATTTTAACACGAAAGTGTTTTTTGCCGGTATACACCAAGATGTCACTGACGTGTCATATCCGTCACGGGAATGACGCCAGTACACCTTTGCCGAAGCGACCCGCCAGCAGGACGTCGCTCGCCAAGCACACCCACATGACAGCCGCCGACCAGCAAATCATGCTCATTTTGCTGCCTATTTTACCGATTCCTACGACAGAGGAATCAACCACGGTTTTTTTTATCCCTTGTTTAAGTGCAGAGCACTTTAGAGGCTCCAATTATGGCGAATCTCTGCTCTGTACTTCCGAGAGGTTTCCCGTTTAGTGGAACGGCTTTAATTTTTTTTCTTTCACGCAGGTCATTCCCCGTGAAGACATCGAGGCCTAAAAAGCGTTTAGTGTCATTTTTAATCATCCAGCGTATACTTGTTCGTTCGCACATTCACGAGGCCGGTGCAGAGAAAACAGCGCGTGCTCTAATAAATCGCTCGCTTTCCGCGCAGCAGTGTATAATCTCCCCGCTTCCGGCATATCGCAGCTTGATAGTTTCTCGCAAACGCACGCACTCACGTGTCCGTCCGCCCCTCGTTGTCTCCGTAGCACGAGTCCGCCTGCATTGTTCTGCGCTCAGTCCAGTTGCCGCATGCAAGCGGGTTGTTTTCGCAAACACTTCTCCCCTTTTGTGATTTTTTTTGCCATCACGTTGCGGCTCAGCCGTTTTGTCGTTAATTTTGACGTCTCCAGCCTTCCACCTTCCTTCTTAATTTCTTTTCATCCTCCTCTTCTTCCTGGATAGTTTTTTTAAATGTCACTGTTGCTTTTTCTCTTGCTCTTTTCCCTCACGTGCGCGCCGTTTCGATGCGGAAGAGGCGGTGCGAACGCGGAGAAGCTCGGCGCACTGTGCATGCCTTGTTCCTAAGTCGTGGCCGAGGTCTTGCGCCAAGCAGCCGGACGCCTTTAAGTCGTGATCCGTCGTCCGGCGCATTAAGTAGAGCAGCGCGTGCGTAGGAACGAGTGCCCGCCCAGCCGCCTGTTTCCTACGTAGAGTCTTCATTTTGTTGTTGTTGATAACTTACATCCTTCCGTTTCGCTCTCTTCACGACCTGGCATTTATTTTCGTTTTCATTTTGCGCGCGTCGTTGCGCCGCTGCATGCGTTTCGAGTGTTTGGTTGAAACACTTTCGCGCTCTCGTTGGAAAACTGTCGGACATGTCGTCGTAATAATCGCCGTTGTCGCATAAGCTTTGTGGCTGTCGTGTAGCATTCTGGGCGCTTTGGTACTCCATATAAGTATAAAAAATTCTGGAGAAATTCAGAGAATTATCTACTAATGCGTAGCATTCCTATGCCGCCTGTCTTGAGTGTGAGTTTTTTCCAGCCAAATTTTTGTTTTTTTTTTCCAAATCCTGTACGACCAATTATCTCCGCATACGCTATTTAACGATTACAGATGAAACTTTCGCGAAATCTTCAATATTGTGGAAAATTCATGCGTTGTGCGTTTGCCATTTTCCGTAATTTTTGAAATATTTTTCTTAGTTTTTTTTAGGTTTTCAAAACTTCACCCGACCAATTATCTGAATTTACGTTACTGTAAGGATTACATTTGGAAATTTCGAAAAATCTGCATCATTGTGGAAATACAGGAAGTTACACGGTTCACCATTTTCCGTAATTATTTTATGTTTTTCTTATTTTTTTAGTTCTTCAAAATTTCGTTCGACCAATTATCTTTATTTACGTTATTAGAACGATTACAGGTGGAACTTTCGCGAAATCTACATTGTCGTGGAAATGCCATGCGGGACACGTTTTGACGTTTCCCGTAACTTTTTTTTTGTATTTTCGTTATTCCTTAGTTCTTCAAAATTTCGTTCGACCAAATATCTCCATTTACGTTATTCTAACGATTACATTTGGAACTTTCGTGGAACCGGCAATATTGTGGATTGATGCAGGGCGTTACACACTCCTGGCTGTGGGGGTACTCGGCAAAGAATGCTGCGCATTAAAATAAGCGCGAAAAAGGGGCACGGACGATGTGAGGACACACACGCACACTGAGAGCAAGGAAGGACACTGTGTGTGTGTCTGTCCTCGCTTCGTCCGTGTCCCCTTTTTCGCGCATATTTTTGTAACCACCATCTGTTGCTTGTCCGCACACCTGTCTCCGTGCGTACGCGAGCCACTCGTTTATGCCTTACCCCATCCAGCACTGACCCGCTAGAGCAATTTATCTCGCCCCCTCACGAAGTTGTCCGCCCCTGTGTATCCGTCGTGTTACTCGTGTAGTCCGCCTGTCGTATCCTTGCTATTGTTGTCGGACCGTCACGTCCGCCAGTCGTGTTTGTTGCCTGGTCCGCGATTCTCGCTACGTCGAGAATCGGCCTTGCTGTCCGGTACAGAAAATGGCCGCCGCTCTAAAGAGTAAAAAGCGCGCTAACAAAAAGGTCGAAATTTGGGCCAAAATTTGTTGATTAGTTTAAATGAAGCAAATCAATTTGTTTGGCAAGAAAATTCGGTATACATTAGAGTTCGTATTAAAATCGAACCCAGGTCTCCAGATTAGGAACCGGGTGCTTTGACCCGGTGTTTTTTGAAAAGACACATGCATTGCCAGGTAAAGCGGACGCGGTACTTTTTATGGCTTCTCCGCGCTACTCAGGTGCCTATTGAGAGCTTTCCGACGACGCGGAGGCCCGCGTCGCGGCGCGTAAAAACGTCGTTCAGCAGGCTTAAAGGTTATCCAATTCAATCGATTGATTAATTGTAGGATTTAACGCGCAGACGCAACATAGGCGATGAGGCGAGCCGTAGTGGAGGGCTCCAGATTAATTTTGACTACCCGGGGATCTTTAACGTGCGCCAAAATTTATCCAATCCAATCCAATCCAATCCGCAAGTCGAAGTGGGGGGAGGCGTAAAAAAGCTGGGTGCGGCAACATAGATCATTTGTAGAGCAGAAAATTGTGCTGCGTGATTGTTATTAAATTTCAAACCTGAGGTGACTATGTAAAATACTCCTTTTTATCAGGAGATATCTCCCAGCAAGTTTCAACAGTAACCGTTCAGCATAACATATTTTAAATCCATTTTAATCTTTTCGCGCACGAGAAAGGTCAAGGCGGACCAGCATGACGCCATCTGCTCCTGGCCCCAAAATGCCAACGTCTGGGCTCCCGTGACGTGACCAACGCGTTGGCTGCGGTTGGCCCGCGCTGCTACGCCGTGTGTACCACGTCATGGTTTTGGGACTGACGTCATGCTACGCGGGCGCGTGGGGAGGATGGAAACCACGGCTGGTGTGGGCGCCCGCGCGCGCGCGCGCGCGCGCGCCTCGAGACCGGTTTTGGTGCGACAAAAACGCTGACGTCACGAGCGCCCTCCTGCCATGGCGGCTGCCTCGGTGTTCGTTTGGCCGAAACCGAAACTGAAACCAATAAACGCGGCTGTAAATATAATTATTTGCGCTGTGATAGACCGCCTAATGTGCCATTCTGTGATAAGTGGTCTGGTAGGTACCCATAGCATCTAAAAAAACATAACTTGAAAATTTCGCGTCAGTACTCCTTTAAAACATATTCCTTGTCCCTTCTGTTCCGGCGTCCACGCATCCCGGACATTACGATCTCTTGCCAAACATACTGTCATGCGGTCAGGGGAAGGACGCAGGGTTCCCCTTCTAAACAAAGCTTATTAGAGCGAACGAAGAAGCAGTCTAATGGATTGAAGTGCACTGTCGATAGTTCTCGAATCGAATGTCACGGCGTTTGTTCTACACGTATTTATCTCCTTTCCAGGAATATCTAATCGGATCGCGAACGCTGTCACGCGAGAAGTCTGGGTGATTGACAGATGGACTTCAAACGAAACAGCTGGGTGAGGCCTAAGGTAGAACGAACGCATTAAGTTCCGCCTTCATTAAGGTAGCCTTACGCGGCCAGACGCCGTGCAACAAAACATAAACAAGGCTTCACAGAGCACGGCTCGCGGCAATACGAATTACTCTGTTTCGTACCTGGTCAAATTATTCACCGATACTTCCCGCTCCACCGCTTCAAAGTGGAATGAAAACGATGAGACTGTCAAGCAGACTCACATGTTCACACGGATGACGTACACGGTGATTTACAATGCCGAAGCGTCGCGTTATGATAGGTGCAGTGAGACGACATCAGGAAGCCGTTACATTGGCATGCCATGGCGTGTTATCTGTAGCGTTATGAAGCCAGTTTTATGTTAGGGCGCAGCCCTTCAGCAGCCGTTACCTGGGTTTCGCGGCGTCGGCATTATGTCCGCGCAACCGAGTGAGCGAATGCACCAGCGACGGCAGAAAGAAAACGGAGGGGAGCGTCTGGAGAAGGGTGAGGAGGAGGGCGGCACGCGCGGCTATGGCGTCATCCCTCACAGCCTCACTGCCTCCCCCTCACGCTTGTTCGCCGCCAAGACCCTGACACCCACTCACCTCCTTCTTCCCTCTCTTTGTCTTCCTATCCTTTGAACCCCCTTTCCCTTCACTGGACTGGGTTGTATGAGGGTGAACTCCCTGTTGAGTTCAACAATATCCCCAGTTCTTTTCTCTTCCCTGCCTTAATAAATCACCACCACCTTCCGCAGACGCTGTTCCGTTCGCCGCTAATACAAACCACGTGGTATTTGAGCGGGAGCTTCAAACACGATTTGCAACAACGTGCTCGCTGCTCCTCCGTGCGTGGCTAGTCCTAACCACGTGAGATTTGCGCGGGAGGTTCAAACACGATTTGCAACAACACGCTGGCCGGCGGCGGTGACGCGCTGCAATATAACAGCAGAATAGCGCGCGCCGCCGTACGTTCGCTGATTACGTGATCACTTCCTGAGACGCACCAGATATGCGCCGTGACGGAGAAGACTGCACCTCGCGCTGCGCACAAATTTCGCATTAGGGGATATAGTAATCGTCAGTGGATTGTTTTTGTCTCTAGCTGCGCTACACGATAACGTGGCTTTTAAGCTCAGATGTGCACTGTAGAATGGTTTACAATTCGCACCCTCACGCCCTACCAAAAACACGAGAAACCACGCTTTTTCAGGTTGTTTTATCGTTTATAACTCCATTTAAAAGGGTGTTTTCCCTGTGTTTTTGCGAGGTTGTAAGGATGCTATGGGGTTATATACAAAAAATACCCTTAAGGGTGTAAGTCATCTTACAGGGCACGAGGTCGTGGGTTCGATTCTCGGCCGCTGCGGCCGCTTTTCTGATGGAGGCGAAAAGCAAAAACGCCCGTGTGCACGTTAAAGAACCCCAGGTGGTCTAAATTATTCCGGAGCCCTCCGCTACAGCGCGCCTCATCGCCTGAGTTGCGTTGGCGCGTTAAACCCTACAATCAATCAATCAATCAATCAATCAATCAATCAATCAGTCAGTCAGTCAGTCAGTCAGTCAGTCAGTCAGTCAGTCAGTCAGTCAGTCAGTCAGTCGGTCGGTCAGTCGGTCGGTCGGTCGGTCGGTCGGTCGGTCGGTCGGTCGGTCGGTCGGTGAATCAATCAATCAATCAATCAATCAATCAATCAATCAATCAATCAATCAATCAATCAATCAATCAATCAATCAATCAATCAATCATCTTACAGGGTAACGTTTGGCTTCAGAACTTATTTCTCGCGCTTGCAGTAACGTCGAGGTCTCTGCTGCAAAAATACTCTCAGGGAAGGGGCATGTCACCGATTCCCACGCAAAATAAAAAAATAAAAAAAAAATTGAAAACTTGGTTCTGTGCGATTGGAGGAAGCTCTTCTAAAATGTGGCTCGGAGATTAAAAAGCTCGGCGACCGTGCTCCGAATAGGAATTTCGCGTTCACTCTTCGCCGAGTCGCGTACGTGCCGTCGCTAGCGTCCAGCAGTGTAGCTGAGCCCGTGTTGGGAATTCTATGCGTGTCCGAAGGCCAGCAGAGCTAGAGGTTCAGCTTTCGCTCGGGTGGTTCAAGGACGGAAAGTAATTAGAGAAGCACAGCTCACTTACCCGCTTTCTATCGGAGTATAAGTATGGGCTTTAAAATTTTCACCGCGAGCCGTTCGCTCCAGTTCATTCCCGCATACCGCCATGACTGGCTGCTCAGGGTCTTGGTTTGCCGCTCTTACTGAGGGTTGAGCACGACCACCGCACTTCGAACAGACGAGTCCCACGCGCTTACTCGATAACTTATCTCGTTTGCTGAACACCCTGCTTTTTCGGCGTGTTTGGTCCTAAACCCATGCCTTAATTCTGTCGGGCAGCAGAGAATTTTTATTACCCGCGCGGTGGCACAGTGGCTAAGGCGTTGTGCTGCTGAGCACGAGGACGCGGGTTCGATTCCCGGCCGCGGCGACCGCTTTTCTGATGGAGGCGAAAATAAAAAACGCCCATGTGTACGAGATTTCGGCGCACATAAAAGATCCCCAGGTGGTCAAAATTAATCCGGAGCCCTCCACTATGGCGCGCCTCATCGCCTACGTTGCGTCGGCGCGTTAAACGCTACAATCAGATAATGTTTACTATTTTGCTGCGTATCGTTCAGTTAATAATACTAGTCTTCTCTTGATCTCTGTCTGTAGGCGCGCCACTGTGCTCTTTTATATTCTCTATCGGCGGTGCGATTTTCGTGAAATCGACATTACAAGGCAACGTTTAGCCGAACAGGTCACGAGTCGAAGCATGTGAAGCCTTCGCTTGGCTGTGACAAAAAAAGAAGAAAAAAAAAGAACCGCAGAAACTCTGATAAAGGCGGAGCCCTTTTAAAGTCAGCTTCACTGCCACACACACATGCATTGTTGGAAAGACGTCTTCTCGGCGCTGTACTAAGCACTTCAGAAATGAAAACTTTTAGAGTTTGGTGATGTTGGTACATGGCGAACAATGTAAACTCAAGCGCTAGCAGGACGAAATGTAAGGCAGAGACGCGAAACGCTGTATAGGCAGTCTGATCAAAAGTAGGAAGACCCCAGGGCGTTTAAATGCCCGTGCTGCACGAGCGTTTCAAAGGACATTGAATAGAATGTCATTTTACTCAGCTGACAGCTTTGAGCTGTTAGACGATGTTTCTCAAAGGCGTTAATTGAAATGGCATTTGAATCAAAGGAGCACGACAACCGACCTTTGAGAATCTCAAAGGCCTTTGAAATGCGAATGTTTGTACTCTCCCACGCACTTTCTGAATGCCGTATTTACAACAATAATTTGCGAGTGTAACTTCGTTTTTTGAAGAGCACGCTCTTAATAATTTTCCTTTTTTGTTTTCGTTTACTGTCACTCGGTATACGATTACAATGTAACTTGGTACTGCAAAGCCCGGCGGTGCAAAAAAAGAAAAAAAAAACGGCCTATTTCGCGCATTTTTTTTTGTTCGTGTATGTAGGTTATAATCAATCTTATCGCTCGCAAAGTGGTTTTTTGGCCTAACATTAAAGCTTTTTTGCCAAGTTGCGAGAACGAGAAAGGGAAATAATGAATTATTGGAGAGTTTAGCTCCAACCTAAAAAGGAGCTGGCTATTCCGAACTTTGTAGTAATTAAAAGGTACAATGGTTGGCTGTCTTAATGAACCACAAGGTTAGAATCACTGGCTGAAAGATCACATGGGCGCGTAGTAAACTACTTAGTACAGTACAGTACATACGTACAGTACATATGTTTTCATGCAGTAGTAATGTGCCAATAATAGACAGTATGCACACGCGCGCACAGAGAGAGAGAGAGAGAGAGAGAGAGAGAGAGAGAGAGAGAGAGAGAGAGAGAGAGAGAGAGAGAGAGAGAGAGAGAGAGAGAGAGAGAGAGAGAGAGAGAGAGAGAGACGCGCACGCACGCCGTTCGACTCATATGTCCTTTCAAGTTTCAAAACGCTATGCACCAAGCTGCCTTAAAGTCGGCTTCACTATTATACACAAGTGCACTGCTCGGAAGATTTGCTTCGGGACATTCTAATAAATCGCATCGAAGTATGCAGGCCTTAACGTATTTTCTTATGAGCAGTTTCGTATGCGGGAAAAGCGGGACACATCAAGCGTTACAGACGGGCGGGTTTCCTCGCTTAGGTCCCACATAAACGCTTAAGCATTTAATAAAAAGGTCCTGATCCGGATGCTCTGATTCCCCTCAAAAGCCACTCTGACAACAGTAGAAGCGGCACGCGCCAGTTCGCCCCATCATTGCCGGATGTGCGCCGATATCCGATCATGATATAAGCACTCAACCAGGCTCATTTTTAAGGCTAGGATTGTCGCAGTGAACACCCAATATTTGTGGGAAATTCGCATAGGTGTATATTTCCGAGAAAATGTGTCAGATCACGCCTGCAACGCTGACGAGAGTGATCAGTTTCTCCCTCCAAACTCCCCACCTATTACCTAATGAAAAAAGAAACAATTAGAAGCTAATTTTTCTTTCGAAGTTTCTGAAACTTGCGATGTGAGGACGAGTGCATTCATACACACGCGAACACAGTTTTGCTAGTGTTGTTCTCTTGACTAAAGAGGTCATGATGCTTCTCGTCAATCTGCTGCGACACCCTCCTGATGACAGGGACTATGATACTCGCTGTCCACAAGCATGCGCCGTTCCGTTCCGCTCTTCCACCGTTGCCATCTTTCGAACTTCCCGCCTTTTTTAAAGCACATTTCGCTTCAGACATGCTGGCGTCATATTTTTACGTCGGAAATGAGGTCATCACAAATTATGCTTGCAATGACCTTTTGTCCATTTATGTTTGCGTCAGTTGTCTGCAAAACTATGGAGAAAGAAAATGGGAGACGAGAGAGAGAGAAGGGCTAAATAGGCTAAATACGGGGCTAGCGTTTCGGCTAGCGTCGGCCCATTTGCAAAGGGTTGGCTATTGAACTGGTGGCCGTCTGCTTTTGTGCTTCGCGGCTTCCTCCTTTGCGGTTTCGGCGCCCTCAGCTTTCGATAGCGCTGTCTTTTAGTGTGCCGCTGTTGACCAGTGCTTGACATTGTCTATCTGCAGCGGTCGCTTCCATTTCGCTCGTTTGACGCCTCCCTGTTCTTGCCTCCACTGTGCGACCCGTGCGAGGCCAGCGCGACGTAAACAAAAGGACCCGCGCGCGCGCGCGTGCGCGCGGCATTAAAACAAAAACGGCAAGTGCTTCCGCCGCTGCCTTGGCCACGCTGGCTAGCGTCGAGTGGTGCGGTGAACGAGCGCCTCGTGATAAGCTGCAGGGCGACGCCCCTCCACGGCTGCTATCGGCGCTGAGCTCTTCTCATCGCCTTCTCAACGCCGCACACCGATGCTGACCGGACCCGATGAACGACGTGTCAGTCGCGGATGTGGCCTTCACCTGACGTCCGCCCTCCTGGGAGTTTTGTCGTGAATTCGGCGGCGAAGTGATCGTGAGAGAGAATTATGAGCCTGTACGTTGTACGCGGGCGCCGTTTCGAGCGCGTGGCCACGGCGCCGAAGGTGGATGTGGACGATGACGACTGGCGCACCCCGAAACCGTACGTGAATCGGCTCTGTGAATCTCCCGTACGTGCTCGCCTACCCGTTGGCTGGTGGAAATTCGTCTAATTCCGGCCTATCTCGTGCACCCCTTGACGAGAGAAGATCCCGTGATCTAGATTGCTAAAAGTTCGAGCGCAATGCTCTGTTTGCAGTTACTCGAGCGTACTAAAGTGGGTGCACTTCGGTTATTTGCCTGCGCGTAGAGCTCAAACGCCGATCAAGTGTCGATTTGGGCGTGTGCGTGATCACAGCTGCCGCACGATGTACTATCTGCTCTGTGAACGTGATCATGTACTTAGCAGTGAGGTTTCGGGACCTGCAGTCGAGCTGATGTGCTGCGTGTACAGACTGGAGACGGGTGCTGTGGTTTGCAAGACGCGCCTTTTGTGTACACTAGCATGATTGCGTGCTACAGAGCTTAGGGCACTGGGTCGATGTTTTGTGGTGTTTTTGACACAGTGACGTGCGTACTGAGCAACCCTTTCAACATGAATACGTTGCTTTCTCTTCTACTAGGAGCTTTCCGGATGGTTTTGTTCCTCAGTGACTTGAGCATAGTCTACACTTTAGTTAAAAAGCAATGGCTCTAGTGAAGTGAAGCATGGTTGAAGTGCTTCTTTTCTGTCACGCCCAAACCATGACCCATAAATAAGCCAACTCTGTGAGATACGTGCTCTCCAAAAAACTGCGATAAGAGTGAGCGACCACTTCATGCTATCTCTCTCGCACGCTGTGGTGCTGCGCAATGTACATTTTTACGAGCACTCGAGACGTTGTGGCCACTTGCAGTGTTTTCACATTGTGCTTTCTGTTTTTTCTGCTCCCAGGTTCACCAATGCGGAGTTCGAGGAGGTGCAAGCGTCTCTCAAGACGCACGGTCAGGAGCACCTGCTCCAGTTCTGGCCACAGCTCACGGAAGAGCAGAGGTGCCAGCTTATGACCGATTTGAGGTGGGCCCCCGCTTGAGTGAAGCACACGTCGAGCTTTTTTAAAACGGCGTACCCTCTCTGTACCGCCTACACCTTTGCAAAATGTAAAACCTACTGCCATTGGCACCACCCCGCGCTTGACCCGCTGCGGTGGCTCAGTGGCTGAGGCATTGTGCTGCCGGTTCGATTCCCGGCGTGGTTATTTGGAAATGGCACAATAAAACAGGCCACAAAAAAAAAAAGAACCAGACAGGACGAGTGCTGATTTTAATGTTTTAATGCGTTTAATGTTTTAATCCTGTTTTAACGCGCTGTTTCCATATAACCATGTCGTAATACCAACTCGCCGAACTCTCCATCCTGCTGCAGTTCGATTCCTGGCCATGGTTGCCACTTTTCAGATGGAGGTGAGAAGCGAAAATACCCGTGTGTTCGAGATTTCGGTGCACGTTAAAGATCCCCAGGGGTTCAAAATCAATCCAGAGCCCTCCACTATGGCGCGCCTCATCGCCTGCGTTGTTTCGGCGCGTTAAACCACGTAATCAACCTACCTACCCTGCGTTTGGTTTCTTGGTCCAGTGCAAACCCATCTCGCTAAGGGAGGAGGCAGGAATCTGGGATTGGTCAACATTTTGCGTAAGCTCGCTGTGACAAACTTGCTGTCACAGCAGGGGTGTGGTTTCAAACAATGGGTCATTTTGATGGGTGGTTGGGTGATACTATGCAGGTGATGTGTGATAATGGATACAGTACCATAAAACTGGAAAATAGAATAAAGAAGTAAAGAAAAGAAACTCTGAGGACGGCTGCGCAGTACAAAAAACACGGTCCTAAAGGGGTACTGAAACAAAATTTCAAAGCCGAGATGACTCTGTAAAAGGCTTCCTTTGTATATGGAGATATCTCCCAGCAAGTTTCAACAGTAACCATTTGGTATAACATATTTTAAATTGATCTTAATCTCTGCACGCACAAGAAAGCTCAGAACGGATACCCTTTCACAATCGGCATCAGCATGACGCCATCTGCTCCTCCTGGCCCCAAACTGCCGACGTGAGGGCCCCGTGATGTTGCCAACACACTGGCTGCGGTTGGCCACATGCTGCTGCAGTAGGGGCATTTTTTTTACCTGAACTGGTGCAGGTTAGTGCAGCGTGGTGCAGACCAGTGCAGTCAGCTTGTGGGGATATAACTTAGTATAAAAGATGAACATGTGCTGCACTGCCTGCACCAGTGCAGCCAGTTGAGGTGAAAAAAAAATGCCCAGTGTGTGTACCTGTCACAGTTTTGGGACTGACGTCACGCTGCCCGGGCACGTGAAGATGGTGGAGACCACAGCCGGTCTGGGCAGTGCATGCGTCCACACTGGCAGTGGTGGGACAAGAGTGGTGACGTCATGAGCACCCTCCTGTCATGGTGGCCACCTTGGTGTTTGTTTTGTCGAAACCGAAACTTACACGAATAAACAAGGCTGGAAATAGTTATTTACGCTGTGATTGACCGTGTAATGTGCCATTCCATAATTACTGGGCTGGTAGGCACCCAAACAGTGGGAAAAATGTAACACGAATTTCGTGTCAGATACACACAAGTGCATTGCAAAGTGCATTAACACTACGTGTCTTTCTGTATCTACGACCATGTCTTTATTGTAGAATCGTACTCGAGCATGAATTAACCAGCATGCCCAGAATGCTGCTTCTATGAAGAAAAAAATCACTTTCTTATGGGGGAGTGAATGAGACAAACGAGGTAAACAAGGATGGCTTATCAAGTGTTAGAGAACGTTTTGTTCTTATTGCTGTATGGCAAAGCAAGTTTCAAACTTACCCTTCAATGAAAAGAGGAGGAAATATACGCAAGTAAGGAGAATTGCAGTGCACTTCATGCTTTCCAGTGGGCGCCCTTTGCAGGCCCCAGTTTTGTTTGAAATGATGGCATAGGTCACTAATATCCCGGCCGCACGGCAAATTTAATGTCATTCCCATGAATGTCATTCGTTTGACTTAACGCCATTTTCTTGACACGCTGCTACACGGCCAAAATTAATGTCATTTGCAAATGATGGCAGTTGCGGTGGGTGAAAACTTGCCTAGAGAAAATATTTTAGTAAGCACTTCAATATTTGTGACAACTGAGCGAAAAAAGCTTACACCATTACTGCACTTTTCAATGCACTTTATGCAAAGTTGCATCAACTTACTGAACACTAATAAACACTGCCATCGCCCCAGCGTGGAGCATATAAACAAACATGGCTGCTGGCGCCCACCACTGTGGCTGAGGCTGGCCTCGTAGCGAGACTAGCAGTTTTCTTTTTTACAAACCTATTTGGCTTGTTTCATATAAAAAATAAATGACTAAAAAATGTTACACATGTAAATGTGTTATAATGCTACCGACGCTTTAGTAATCTTTTTTTGGGTGGCCATTCCCACCGAGTCTGTGGTGTCGAAATAATAAATTTGCTGGCAGAACGCAGTCCAATAGGTTTTGCAAACTCATTAGGCCCCTAATGTCATTTTCATTGAATCATCATCGTCATCATTTATTTTTTCCTTAACGGGCAAGATCAGCAAGGAAGTTCATAAAACATGGTTATAAAACACGCATGATTGACACATAGCAGCACAAAAGGCACATTTTTCACATTTTAGGCGGCATTGACGCATAAAAATACAAAGGGCATATTTCCACTTTTTAAGCAGTAATTGCTATTCTCGTGTGGCAGCAAACAGATGTCATTTGAAACGAATGAAATTCGATGGGAATGACATTAAATTATACGCCGTGTGGCAGGGGTATAACATCCCTCTAGGCGTGCTTAGTCGTTTCACGAGGGCTACTTCCAAGAAACTTCCCTGGATCCACCCTTGCCTTTGTTAAGCGACGTCTCGTTTTAACTGCACCCATTCACCTGTCAAATCGTAAAGCAGTGACACCTGTAGCTGCCACGCAGTTGCTGCGTATGGCTGGATAAGTTTATCGTATTGTGCTAGCACACGTTACATCCTGCATAGGGCAGATGGTTTTTCAATTATAAAGTCACTTTGAGTTTTACCAGGGCCATCACAAGTTCGCTTTTTTTTTTCGCGTTTTCATACTTTAAAATTTGTGACCGCTCTCTTGTTATGCTGTGCATACATTCACAGCAGACACGAATATTTCTTAAGGTGGCATTACTGGTGATCATGTTTTTTTTTCTTTTGGTCGTATATTGCTTCATATAGTACTGCGTTTATTGCATTTGCTTTACCAGGTTTTTTTAAACATTATTGTATGTTTTTGTGTGTACAATCGTTAATACACTTGTTGTGTGCTTTTGGTATCTTTTTTATCTTTTTTTGCTTTTATGTGAGCCCCTCCCCTCTCAATGCTTGTGTGCCCTGAGGGTAAAATAAAGAAATAAATAAATGGTGAATCTTGCACTTTTCAGCAGCTATGATGCACTGATGTTAGCTTTTTCTGGTTGCCCAGAGATCTATTTTTTGAAGAAAAGTCGCAATCGGTAGGACACCTGCTGGGTTGATTGCAACCAGTTACCAAGCCTCATGTCTTCTCGAAAAATGAAGCTGCGGGATGACGAATAAAAACTTTACCATCCGTTCCAAAAGAAAGTTAAGAGAAGCGTGAAAGCTTTCTCGCATCAAAACCGTGTCAAAAGTGCATCGAAACCTTTGCTAAAAGTGCGTCCAATCGATCGTCAAACCTTGCAAGACTGAAATCGCAGACAAAGAACGAGCTCATGTGACGATTTTTTGCGCACTGACTGTCTACGAGCGATCTAGGTGTATACTGATACGTGGTTTATGAGATACGGGTATGCTGTTGTGCTCCCTCTTCATGATTGATGCGTGTGTTGTCTTATCTAGAACCATTCCTTTTTCGGGATTTTCAAGTAACCGTTTTGACACAATGGAATCCCGGTTTCACACGCACGCTGCCTGTGCAGACATCGTATCTGAGTTTTTCAGTTGACCAGTCGGTCTATCGGGAAATGCGTTAGTTTTTTCACAGGGCGCTATCAGTGTCACTAAGAAAGCTTTTGTGTTGATAAAGGCCGGGAACGGGCTAGAGGTGTGATTAGAGCATTGACGGGCAGAAAATGGATGAGGCTGACGAAGGAGAGGGGTGATAGGGTGTCGCAGGAGGACACCGTCATTCTGTTTGCTGTAGACATTTAGGTGACAACTCTTGGACTGCACCCCTGGTTGTTGCAGGTACATTGACTATGCCCGGACCTCCACGGCATTCAAGGAGGCCACGGAAGAGGGCGCGGGCGACCCCGAGAGTTTGGACGACCTCTTGGAGCCCATCCCAGCCGACCGCCAGGGCTCGGTCTCCCGCTGCTCTCCCGAGAAGCTCGAGGCCTACCGCAATGAAGGTGGGCATTGCCGATGAGGGGAAACAGAGGTCTGCACGGGGCTACTAGACAAGGGCTGAACAGGGCACAGAACGATGCGTCAGCAGGGTGTCCGTGTGTGTTGTTCTGTGTATGCTGCGTGAAAAATTGGCTTTGCACGTGCTTTCTGCTTGTTTTGCTTCGAGTGACGTCAAAGTGGTAGGATTACGGCCACCCCTCCCACCTCCCACTCCACTCCTTTTCCCATCTCCTTGTCATCTTCATCCCTTTTCTCCTCCAATACCTCACTTCCCTCCAGCCCTGGTTTGCTCCCCCCTCACCCTATCCACTTCTCCTGCATCCATCCCCTTTCCAATCACCTCTTTCTCCTCCTGCCTTCCCCCTTGCGCCCCATCTCTCATCCTCCTACCTCCTCCTCCCGTTCCCCCCTCTCTGTGCCCATGGGTCCTTGTATAATTCTTGGGTTGTGGGTTGGTTGGTGACCCACAGGTCACCAACCAATGGGTCAACAACCAACAGGTGGGTCACATTTTGGTCACCACTGGCGGGTAACCAGTGGCCCACCAACGGCCGGCGAGTCAACGACCCGCAGACCTACCAAAAACACTCTCTTGACTCGGGTGACAGATGGACAGAGACCAAAATTTTCAAGCCGACCCAGCGCAAAGAGGGGCATGTTGCTGACAGATGACGTGTCACATGTAAGACACAGAATGCCGTGCCACGTGCTCAGCAGCAGCGAGCGTCGCTAGAAGTGCTCTCCTCCCGCTGCGCCCTGTGTGCAGGCCTGCGGCTGGTGTCCGAGGGCAAGGTGGCGGCCCTGCTGCTGGCGGGCGGGCAGGGCACCCGGCTGGGCGTGCCCTACCCGAAGGGCATGTACGACGTGGGCCTGCCCTCGCACAAGACCCTGTACCAGCTGCAGGGCGAGCGCCTCTGCCGCCTCACGCAGCTCGCCCAGGAGGTGACCGGCCGCCGGGGCAACGTCCCCTGGTACATCATGACCAGCGAGCACACCAAGGAGCCCACGCTCGAGTTCTTCGCCAAGCACGACTTCTTCGGCCTCCATGAGGACTCGCTGGTCGTCTTTGAGCAGAACATGATGCCCGCCTTCACCTTCGATGGCAAGATCATCCTCGAGACGCCCTACAAGGTGAGGGCCGGCCAAGCAGTCGTCGGAGCGGAAACTGCTTGTTGGCTCCCTCGGCGGATTGAGCGTACTGTTGCTTACTGTAAGGCTGGAAGCTCATTGTATGGCCACAGCCGCTGTATGTTTATGTTTGATAGAATCGTAATGGGGAAACAGGTGCAGGGAAAAAAACAAAACAAAAGAACCTTGGTGCAGTTTTAAAGGAGCCATGAAGAGAAAATACAACTTCGTTTAATTTGAAAGAACTAGCATTCAGTATCTCACTCAGCTCCATTACAGCCACGAAAGTTGTTTTTTTAACGAAAAAAAGCAAGAAGTATTTAAAAACTTTCAAATTTTGCGCCACAGTGACGTGTTATGAGCAAGAATGACGTCATACGGGCCAACAATAAAACATAATTTTTAGTGCGTTAACTGCACGTTAGCATTCAAGTGATGCGGTCAAATGGAACTAGAGGCCCCATTACAGACGTCCAGTCATGTGTCGTCGCGATAGGTCTGTTAGGAGGCCGCCAATCGCACAAACAAGGTTCCGTGACGTCATAGAAAAGTTGCGGGAAATTGGCTAGGGGGTCGCGACTGCTTCACACGTTTTCTTTAATACCTCAGTTATTTGTTCGAAGATTGCGATGATATTGGTATCATTGTTATGGGGAGTAAGCCGTCTTTTTAATAAACACAACTTGTATTTTGTCTTCATGGCTCCTTTAAAACTAACTTCCGGATGACAGCATGATGCAGTAGATACTGGCTGGGAACGAGGCCTAATTGGCTTGGTTTATGCACTTTATGATGGGCATTTATGAGTCAATTATGAGTGAGTGTAAGAGAAGTAGGACCGAGAAATGCCAGCTTTAATGACTCCTAAACACCTGAGAAATGATTTGTCACGGAACAAAAGAAAGTAGAGCTACGAAAAATGCAATCTTTCGGTTAGGGCAACACTGTTTTTAAGTGTCTCTTCAAGTGATGCCATCCTCTCCATCATTGTGCCAGTGTATGGCAGATGTAATCACTGTGGTGTGCAGGCAGTGGGGTTCTAGGTGGGCTCCATATAAAACATGTCCGTTTCCTGCGTACCCAATAGCATGTTAAGGTTGGCACGTGCATAGTAGTGTGAGAAAGTAACCATTGCATGACCCCTTGGGATTTCGAGTGCACATTAGAGTTGAGTTGGGCTGGCTTTTGCAAACATGTTAGGTGCCTTTGGGGAGGGAGGGAGGGAGGGAGGGAGGGAGGGAGAGAGAAGAGAGAGAGAGAGAGAGAGAGAGAGAGAGAGATTTTATTGAAGCTCGAACAGACAATTGGGGGAGTTGGTACGTTATTCCTAGTAACAGTGCAAACAGCACCACGAGGAGGGTTGCAAGCTGGGCTAGTTGGAATTGAGACATTCTTGGATAAAACCAGCGCGAATTCAGACAAAGACAGAAAGAAGTAACCACGATCCAGCGGCTGTCCTTGTGGTTCCTTCCTTCTGTCTTCGTCTGAATTCGCGCTGGTTTTATCCAAGAAAGCACCACGAGACAGAATTTTTGCACTGTTACTAGGGATTTTATTGAAAGATAGAATGAATGAAGGAGCTGCAGGGAGTGTTACGAGATTCAGAGGCCTCGGTCCAGGCTTCTGCTGGCTGCTTACTGAACGAAGTCAGTCGGGTTGCGTTTCCCGTCTTCTCTTGCCTCTCACCACTTCCTCCACTAACTCCCAGGTGGCCATGTCTCCCGACGGCAACGGGGGCCTGTACAGCGTCCTCCAGAGGAAGGGCATCCTGGCCGACATGGAGCGCCGGGGGGTCGCCTACGTCCACGTCTACTGTGTGGACAACATCCTCGTCAAGATGGCCGACCCCACGTTTGTGGGCTACTGCGTCGCTAACGGGGCTGACTGCGCCGCCAAGGTGTGTGTGCGCGTCTTTTTCTGGAGTGGAGTTGATGCCGACTGGTGGGCACGACGGCAGTCTGTAGCTTCTTTGTTTCATCCCTCCCCAGTGTTGCAGCTTCTCGTTCGTTTGCTTCCACGTCCTGTCAGGCACCTTCCCTTGAAGGCTCCCATTCCACTGCTCTCTGCTTTGACCTTAAAGGGGTCCTGAAATACCTTCCGCCGATGCATGGATGTACATGTGACCAAATAAATCAATGTATTAGCTATCTCCTCCCACAAGAATTTTGTTAAGCGATGAGTATTAGGTGAGAAATCGTAAATCAAAAACCGCGCATTATCGTCACACCGCATTTCCTCCTCCTTTCAACTTACTCTCCGCGGTTGACGGCGCGCCAGCCTTCCCTCCCGTGATGCTGCGCTCCGCGGCGGTGACGTACTTCCGCTATTGCGCTGCTCACGCTGCCGTCTGCTACGGGCAAGCTTTGTTGACACCTTGAATCATGCACTCCGCTCAAGGCTGGAAAAGCGAACGAAAAACCTGGCCGCATGTGTGCGGCGGCCTGGCCTTGCCCTTTCGCGGTGTACGTTGCTGTCTTATTTTGCGGTGGTGGTAATTCCTGCCGGCGGCATGTGAAAGAAACATTTATACCGATACAGAACCCGTGCACAAAACGCTTCAATCATGTGACCAGTTCAGCTTGGGGCGACGCGTGGTGGAGAGCGGCAACGTTGGCAAAAGACATGCAAAACATGCTCCGGCGCGGCTCTGAGCTTCCTAGCGCTGGAGCGAGCGCCATTTCTTTGACAATCTCAAACATCGGTTGCCTTGGCAACAAGGCACAAACCGCCCCAGAAGTCAGTTACGGTTGCGTGATCCCGGTTCAGCTTGGGGCCCCATCTCGCGACATGTGGGCACTGCAGGCGTACCACTCACTCCCATTGGGAAGTGTGAGATGCGTTTGGCATTACAGGAGGCGATGGTGTGTGTGTTGTGGACGCCTTTGTTTCGCGATGAAATGCGACGTTGTGCTTCTGCGGGTGGATAGTGCTTCCCATGTTCTGGATTATCTTTCTCGAGTGACGTACGACTCAACCTCGCATGGGGTATATGCAGTGTGTGTGGCTAAAAGCCATCTCGGCTTGCGCGCCAGAGTTAAGTGACTTGCTGTTCGTCCCCGCAAACCGCGCGCGAGGTGAGTGCCGAATTTACGACGGGCAGGAGCAGGCAACGCATCGTCTGTCAATCGCGGTTCAGACTTGCAACGCATGTTGTGACGTTGTGTTCGTTCGGAACGTGTCTCTGGTTTGTTTTGAAGTTGAATAAAATGTATCCGTCAAACCCGGGCATTCGGCTCAGGGCGTTCTCTGCGATTGCACGAAAGAAGTGCCACAGGGCTTCAACGCTTTTTTATGGAACGTACTCGAAAAGAGAATACCCATGTCGTGATATGGCCGTGTTGCATTCAATACGAACGGTTAAGCGTTTGTTTACACTTTTTTCGTTTGTCGTAAAATGTCCAAGCACTCCGGCACTCCACTCCGCTGGCAGATCAGCCGGCGAGCCGACGCTGAGCAGACGACTCATCTCTTTGCCGGAAGTGCGTGAAAAAGCCGCCCAATAGCAGGATGTCTAGCTCATGACGAACATCTGGGAATCGATGATGTAGACATGTGAAGAAGGCGGCGTCCAAAAACACGAAGGAAAGGGTGAGAAAAAAGCGACAAACTTTGCAACAAAAGTGTGAGCAGTGTGAGCTTTCCGCTGCGCGTAAAAGAGTAATACTTGGCACAGGGGACGTTGACGACCCAATCTAATGATTACGCTAGTTCATTTAGTGTGCTCAAAACGCCTTTCAGGGCCCCTTTAGCAACTTCCTGCTCGACAGCCAGTTTGCATACACTGTGAGTTTGTGAACATGATGCAGTGAGCAATGATCATGCTTGCCTGGTTTGAAGGGCCTTCTTCGAGACATCTTAGATCGTGGTTTTTACACCCAAGAGTGCAAAGGCCAACCGCCCATGCACCAGGCAGCCTTCGAATGGTCATTTCCGAACAAGAAAATGGAACAGTGAAAAAAAAATACCCGCTTGTATGGAGCAATATGCCTTACTCACTCAAACAACTGTGAAATGAAACGACACAGGGGTACAGGCCAGTGTCGTCGGCATATCGATTTTCCTCTATGTGGGCGGGTAATCTTGCTGCCCCCCACAGCCTTCCAGAGTTGACTCCTTTCCCCCCCTCTTGCAGGTGGTGGAGAAGGCGTTCCCGACGGAGGCCGTGGGGGTCGTGTGCCGGGTCAAGGGTCGCTTCCAGGTGGTGGAGTACAGCGAGGTGTCCCTGCGCACGGCCCAGCGGCGGAACCCCGACGGCCGGCTCACCTTCAACGCCGGCTCCATCTGCAACCACTTCTTCACGCTCGACTTCCTCAAGCGGGTCTCCGCGTACGTTCCTTTCTTCCTCTCCCGCGAGCTCTTTATGCACTGTATTTTCATGCGTATAACCCGCCCCTGCATAAAACCCGCACCAAAAAATATATATATCCCCGCGTATTGCCCGCAGATTTTATACATAAAAGGATGGACCAAAGCTACTACTTAAGCAACATTACACATTTGTTTATGCCAAAGAACTTGCCTAGCTGACTACGTAACTAGATGACCTGCCGCATACCTTTTTTTCAGATTGGTATATTACTGACCTGTGTGCAAAATAAGCATTGTCAGTGGGATAACAGTGGCTTAGTCGCTATTACTGCTGTAGGGGCATCACGGCCCAACTGGCATTGCAGTGAAGCTGCACCAAAGGAAATACCTTGCATATAAACCTTGCCTCTACTTCACCTCTGAAATTTTCGCATTTTTGGTGCGGGTTATACGCGCGAAAATACGGTAGGGCTCGGCAGACGAGGCCAAAGGGACCTTCCAATAATCAAGTGCACATTAATGTTATCATGTGCTCGGGTATTTTTGACCCTGTTCTCTAATGAACTGGCTTTCGCCGTCTTTTATTTTTTTTATATTTATTTTTGCAGGGGCACCAACCTCAAGTACCACGTGGCCAAAAAGAAGATTCCCTACGCGAATGACCTGGGTGAGGTGGTCAAGCCAGAGAAGCCGAATGGCATCAAGCTCGAGATGTTCGTCTTCGATGTCTTCGAATATGCCGAGTGAGTTGGGCACCCCCCCTTCCCCGTTGTTCTGCCTCGAAGCAGTTCTGTGGCAAGGGCCCCACAAAACGAGTCGAGGCGTGCTAAAATCACAGTGTCGATTGATTGATTGATTGATTGTAGGGTTTAAAGGAGCCATGAAGAGAAAACACAAGTTTGGTTCATTCGAAAAGTTGCCTCGTTAGAACCATAACGACACCACTTATAATGCAAACTTCGCTCAAATAAGCTACATAATTAGGAAAAAAGGGAATGACCATGCGACCCACCAGCTCATTTTCCGCAACAGAACCTATGATGTCACTCGAGAATGCTCTGCGATTGGCGGAGGCCGGCAAAAGCAAACGCATGTTAGGCAGGGCTTACAGTTTGCATAGCGAGCTATATGCCCGTGAAACATACTGCACATTCTTTTTATGACAAAGAACGGTGGAATAAACGGTTGAAGTTCCGAACGAACACGCAAGCATGTGCGCCAATGCGTACGAAACTACCGCCGGCCGAGCTCGACATCTCGCCGTCGCGCAGACGAATTTTCGGGTGCGAGGCTCTTAGGGGCCAACGAACCGTTCCAGCACGTACAGCCGCGACCTTGCTTGGTATCTTAATCCCTTGACAGGGGGTTGGCCGTCATATCGCCAACCAGCAAAGGTAAAAATAGAAACGACGGGAGTAAGGAACAGCAAGAAGCGACGAGATAGTGCCAGTCGTCGCATAAGTTTCGAATGGTGTTGGCTTGCTGCTGTCGTTACGAGCTCGTTTCCAGTTTACAACCACTGAAAACTTCAGTTTGTTCGAGTACTTTACAATGAAATTTCGTTGCTGCTTTTGAAATGCCCATGTAGTACGGGCAAATAGTCGAGGGAGTGCGACATCCCCGCCGGTGAAGAGATCTCCTTTCATGTGCTGCCAAACGACGAACCGCGGCGAAGCAAGTGGCTACGTTTTGTGAACTTTGCAAACGGAGGAGAAAGGGAGCTAAAGGAAGTACGAGTGTGCTCGCTTCATTTCCGACGAAGTGATTACGGCAGGGACCCTTACGTTAGCTCACTCCTGGGACATGCTGGCGCTCGTCGCCGACTTCGTCAAATCGCCGTCAAAGCGCTCTGACCTTGGGGAAAAAAAACGCCGTACACACCGCGCATTGACGCTCGTATCTTTCTGGTCGGAGCAGAGAGCTCGCGCGAACGGCTTTCCATACACGACACCGGCCAACTGGCATAAGCGATACTGCTACTGAAATTGAACTATTATTAACCGTAATAAAAATACGGCACATACGTACCAGTCTGTATTCGTCCGTCGCGACGGGGCTGACGAGGCAGCGGTGCCGACTGCTGGGCGTTCGTCTGTTGTGGCTATCGCGGAATGGTCGCTTTTCCGTCCACTGCGTATCCCACAACTCTTGCCGCTCGTGCACTTAGAAGCATTGAGCGTTCAAGTGGTGTGAGGTTGTTAAATGCAAGCCCGAGCTTCTCGGCGAGAGTTTTGTTCTCCGGATCAGGCGATTCCATGACTAGGGCTGCGGGTGCACTAGGTTTTACTAGTATTTTTAAAATGGCCGCCGTCTCGGTCGACTCCCGCGTGTTGGTGCTATATGGAGTCGACATACTCAGTATCTGTTTCATGGGCCGGCTCGTATGACGCCATTGTTCACGTGACGAAATGTGCAATTTTAGCGGGAGATTTAAAATTTTGGCTTAAATTGCCTTATTTCTCAGTGAATAAAGCATAATTTGCTTCCGGGAAAGCGCTTGGGGTACTATGAAACACCTAATCTTTCGAATAAAACAAACTTTTGTTTTCTCTTCATAGCTCCTTTAACGCGCCGACGCAACGCAGGTGATGAGGCGTGCTGTAGTGGAGGGCTCCGGATTAATTTTGACCACCTGGGGATCTTTAACGTGCTCCTTGGTTTTCGCCTCCATCAGAAAGTGGCCGCCGCGGCTGGGAATGGAACACGCGACCTCGTGCTCAGCCACCGCGGCGGGTAAAATCGCCGTGCCAAGAAATGGGTCCATGCTAGAGGGGTGCGAATATCAAATTATTGGCTGCGAAACGAGTGTGGATGGTGGTAGCTGACTGCGAATCAGATGAGCAATCACAACACCTTTCCTTTTTTGAGTATGAAGTTTGTTAAAAGAAAAGAACATTTTAGGGGTCAGATTTCATGCACTAGTGCGTTCACACACTATTGCCTGAACGAGAAATGGTACAAAAAATGACAAAAATATGACATCGCAACAGTACAGCAAAAGAAATCAAAGAAACTTGGCAGGCATTGTGAAGAAATAGAAGGGCTCTTTGATGCTCATCAAAGACCTTCGATTGTAAGGCATTCAACTTGCTCGCTTCTAAAGGATGGCATTCCTTGGACAGCAAAAAAAAGTGCTAGGTGGGCATGCTAATAACAGGCGTGGCGAGGTATCTTGTTGGAAGCGTAGCTGGTAGTAGCTTTTCGTTTTTTGTTCATGCCAGTATTGACCACACCGTTTCATTACTAAATTTTGTGTGAAGCTAGCATGTGCCAGCATTAAAGGGGGCACAGTGGTCTTTGGGACCAAAAAAATTGCCCGAAAAAGCATTTTTTCAGGTAGTATCCCTTTTTCTTGATTTGCGCAGTTTTTCCTCCAAAAATTCCATATACGTAAAACAGTACCAGGTACTTATAAAAGCCGTATGGGCCCGATTTCAACAAAGAAATAATTATTTTCCCATAATTCCCCACTTTTTCGTGTTGAGTGGTATCGCAGTGATACAAAATTCTCCAGAGCTACATCCCAGCACGTAGGGCAGCTAGGAACATCATTTCTTTTGCACTGGGAAGCTGAATGTGTAAACCATGCGATACGGGAAGCATATTTTGCATTTTGTGTTTCAGTAGTTGTTTAATTAGCAGTATTTTTAATTGGTTAGCAGGAGCAGTTCAAACCTAGAAGTTAGAATTGATGTAACCTTGTATGTGATTGCAAAACAAAAAAAACTGCTTCCCATGTTTCATTCACCACAACTTCTGGCATCTATTCATGTCTTGCTGGTAATCTTTTGTTGAATAGTTTTTTTCCTATTGTTCTCAAAAACAATCAAGGAACATTTTTAATGAACGCAGAAACTAGTTATCTCGCATCAAAACTAATTGGATATTTGAAATCAGCTAAAAAAACTGAACAGGCCTATGAAGCTGACCAGTGTGCCCCCTTAACATGTCTGTTTGGTCAAATATTATGCAGCTCCAATCTTTTCTTGAAAACTAAAGCAACGGTGCGTGCCATATGATAAAACTTCCAAAGTGCATTTGTCGTGGAGGAGAGCCTACATTCAGGGTATCATTTGTGAATTTCTACTATTTAAAAAAAATGACTATTTGAAAAAAAAAAAATAAAAAAGATTGGATAGACTAGCAAACAGCATTTGCAAAGTATTCGGGCTTTCAAATAACTTTAAGTAGCTACTTGCTGCATAACCAATCGGAATCTGCTGGCGGAGGCACGAACTTTTGTTTCTGCTTTGCGGTGAGGCGTTGGAGTTCGAGCTGTTCCAAGACTTCCTCCGACGTTGAACAATGTGCCAGCTTTCATCTGAGACAGTCTCAATGGTTTTCGCAAGATCTGCCACTACACAGAGTGTGCATAAGTGGACACTTATTTTGTGTCTGGGTAAGAAAGACTGTTTTGGCCAAGCAATTGGCTCAGTTTCCCAGCCAGTGCTGCCTTCAAATACACCCCCTTCTGTGCTGAGACTCTGGCGAGGAAACCTCCTCCTCCTCCTCCGCCTCATCATCATCATCATCACAATCATCATCATAATAATTATCATAATCATGCTCACAATCATCATCATCATACTCATCATCATCATCATTGTATCTGTAGTCATCATCACCCTACTCGTCATTATAATCTTAATAATCATCCTCCACATCACCCCTGCCACCACCACCCGTCATAATCATCGTAATAGCAATTATCCCTTCCCTGACCATTCTCTTCCTCCGTCCTTGTACCCTCATACACATACATGATCTTGGGGTGCGCGCACAACCCAGCCCTCCCACCTTTTCCCACTTCCCTTCCCCTCCCTGAGCTGTGGAAGAAGCTGACGACCAGCGCCGGCTTGAATGCACAGCAACTCCTGGTGTCCAGGGCTGAGACAGCACGGCCGCCCACGGTCTCCTGGACGGAGGAGCCGCTCCCACATCACCAGGCTCGCAATAAAGTTTTTCCTCCTCCTTCGTCCCTTGCAGCAACTTCTTTGTGTGGGAGGTGCTGAGGGAGGACGAGTTCTCGCCCCTCAAGAACGCCGAGGGTGCGGCCAAGGACACCCCGAGCACGGCGCGCCATGCCCTGTACAGCCTGCACCACCGCTACATCCTCGGTGCGGGCGGCAAGCTGGTGGACGAGGACGGCTGCCCCATATCCCTCATCCCAAGGTCTGCCACTGGCTGTTCTGCCGCTGTTCTTTGCGTTGCTCCTCCTGGGTTCATTCGGGTCATCGGGCTTGGTGTCACTTGTGACACGTGCTGTGGTAGCAGATTGATTGATTTAATTGGTTATGGAGTTTAATGCTCTAAAACTACACAGGTTATGAGGCGTGCCGTAGTAGAGCGCTCCAAATTAAGTTTAACCACCTGGGGATCCTTAACGTGCGCCGAAATCTTGAACACACGGGTGTTTTGTGCTCTTCGCCTCCGTCAGAAAAATGAACTTGTAGTTGGGACAGTCGATGAGAGAAGCAGAGCAACCAGATATATCTAATGATTTGATGAATGAATAGGGAAGCTTCACGTTACATCAATGTCTGCTAGAAAGTCGGAAAGAAATCTACCTGTGATGCCAATGAGTTGGAACTGGAGATGTTTTAGAGATGTTCGATGTTCGGCGTAAGTTTGCTGAAGGCTTATTCTTCAGCATTCAAAGTAAGGACGTCCGAATAACAGTAGTTTAAAACATTTTGAAATGTCAAGGTATACATCAGATTACTTAGCAATGCATGCAGCCATGTATATGGCTAAATGCCTAATGCTTACGGGCTAGTCTTATTCAGTCATCCTTAATATAAAACGGGAAGGCTGGCTTTCTGGGACAAATCTGGAAGTGTTTGAAAAAAAAAATGCTTATAGCTTTCAATATGCTGTCAAGTGGTGCTCGAAAGCTTTCATTTTTACCTCCTTTCTGATGATTAGCATAAGCCAGAAATATCGCAGCATGCGTACGTCACATCCTATTCGTGAAGTGCACGCTTCCACTTGCATTGCGTGCATCAGAATGTCCTCGCAAAACGCTTGTCTTTATGTTTGCACCATGCATCTGTGTTTTGAATGTGCCGAACATACAAACATGCTTTCTTCCTCAATTTTCTGTTTTTGCTGCCTTCTGTTTTTCTTCATCGTGAACTGCTTTTTTACGGAATAGCCTTGCTACGCCTGTGACATTTTGCGTGAAGTGCCAAGCAAGTATGATCAGTGTTGTATACAGACCCTACCTACCGCCTATTCGTGTCACTAATGTTGACTGGCAATGAAAGGCTGAGTAATGATACTTCTGCACCCACTCTGAGTGTGCAGCCAAGACTGCAGTAGAATTACGTCCCTTGTGTGTTGGTTGTAGTCATGCGTTGCAACCTGCACTTTGAGGGCAGGGGTGTGTTCTCTGCCTCGTAAAGCAGTGTCAGTTGTCCTAATTAGTTCTGGTGGGACACAAAATGCACCTTAGGGGTGCACCTTGGCTTGCCTCTGGCGCTTTGGCCAATCTCCCAGTGCAAGCTAAGTTACGGGTTCTTGGTTTTGGCTCCAGTGTATAATAACTGTGCATGTGCTGCGGATACAACTCCGTAATCTTAACCCTTTGATGCCCAAATCTTTTATTTTGTTTAAGCGTGTGAGTAGTTTTTTATGTTCTAAAAGGACTTCTGACATCGCAAATGTGAAATCAGAAAAAAATTTGGACCAATAACACGGACACTAGGACACGCTGGGCACTGGCTGCCCATAGGTCACTTGAACGAGGGAGCTACCTTGGTCACCATGATTTTTGGTTCAAGTGAAAACAATAGCGTAAAGTTTGTATTGCTATCATTTGTGATAACAACGAAATTGCACAATTTCGGTTGCCTGCCACTGGCCCACTGAGCCGCCCAGGCTCGATGCAAGTTCACACGCGTAAACAATATTTTTTTTTAGCACACGGAAGTACGCTGAAGTACGCCCTCTCTTCTTTATTTTTGAAGGTCCGGGATCCTTTGTCCATCGATAGGTTGTGTGAAGTGTAAAAAAAAAAAAAAAACCACAAAGTGCGAGAGAAAAAAAATCTTGTTTGAGTTGTTGCTGCTGAGCAACACTGGGCATCAAAGGGTTAATGGCATGAACAGAGCACTCGCCCTGTGTCTTCCTCCCAGCTTGTCGCGTGTCTTTCTAAGCAATCTGTAGTGTTGTCTAGAGCCTATTATAGCAGTTGGAGCCGGCATACTTGACGGGTCGATCGCAATCCAGGTTTGCAGAGCTGGTCATGTTGTACACTTGAGATACTTGCTTGGTGCTTCGAAACGTCTGCTCGCTGTTTGTGCCTAGTTTGGCCGGCACACTTGTACTGTGACCAGTTGTAGGAAATATTGTTGCAGAGCAGCTTGACTTGCACGCATCAGCTGGCTTGCTGTTTGTTTGCTGCTTCATTCATTGCTGTTTGTTTAGTTTATACTAGTTTAATGCGATTTCGCTTTTATTGCAGACCTGTCGCACGGTGGGACAAAGGAAATGACATTGATAGCTGAATGCAAGCAGGGCTGCTAATTGCCGTTTCTTGTTAGCCTTTTGCTGTAATGATCGACTGAAAGCCATTTGTAGCCTGAAAAATGCGCCGAGATATTAGATGTTAAAATGATAAATTAAAGTAGTAATGATTAGATATGTTAGAGATATTAAAATGATAAAGCATGATTAAAGTATTAACGTGTGATCTTAATAGTGTATCAAGGGGACTGATTTTTTTTTTGTTGTTATTAAAAACTGCTAAAATGTTTTGCACTTCAAAATGACCAAAACATTAGTGTAGGGTAAAAGGTTTTCCCCTCTGGTAGCGCTGTAATGGATCTTGCAGATAACTGCGGCTGTGAGGTCATAGGAGGGTTCGTTAAAACCAATGACAGCTGTACTGAAAATCTTGGCAATCATAATGGTCGAAACCTCTTTTAACAAAAAAAAATTTGTAAATGGTGTATTTGTTTCTGAGTGGTCACGTTGAACCTGCTTGCCAGTCATTTTCTTTTATTTGAACTCAGCACCAGTACTGTAAAACGGTTTGGGTTTCACTGGCCTGGCACAAAATACAGTTGAAGGTGTGGGGGGAAAAAAATGTCATTTCCATGTTGTTCTGGGTGAGAGGTGTGTGTAGTGAAGCGTGGAGGCATGCCTGTTCGACACATGCGGCATGCTGCACCTTAGCTGAAAATTGCATGCCTCTCTTTTGCACGTGTCCCCTCACCCGCTACCCTTGTCAGGAGGGCCAAGGAATCTGAGAACGGACATGGTGACGACAAAAGGTACTGCACCTTCCTCGAAAACTACGCTCGAGGCGACCCGACTGCATTTCTGAGTGGACTGTTTGGTGTTGGCAGGAAGCACAAGCAGACTCGCAGGACGTGGAAGTTTCCTAAAAGAGCAATTTTTTCGTTGCATCGCTCAAAACAGGGGTCTCAAACTCACATCAATCAGTGGGCCACAGTTACGAAATTCAGTTACGAAATTCAGTTACGCAAGGGTCAGGACAGCGAAGAAGGTTGAAAGAAGGCGGGGGGGGGGGGCGGGGGGGGGGGTAACAAAATGTCAGAATGCTGCAATTTGAAAGAAAGAAGTCCATTCCCACATCTTGCAAATATGCCGGATCATTTCTGAATGGAATATGGCGCCCGGATTCGAGAAACAAATCAATACCGATCTTAAAGATGACTAAATTCGTGTCCTTTCTGATAACGTGAAGCCGTGAAAGATGAAAACAACACGTTTTCGAGCAGTCCCTGGCCATTTGCGTCCTTGGCTATGTAAGCAAGGTGCGTATTCGCTTTAAAACAACAACAAAAAATATCAATGAACCAAGACACTCGTGGGTGGGCCGGGCCGTGTGTTTGAGACCCCTGGCTTGAAGCATTGCGGCAGGGAGTTGAGCCAAGCTAACATTTATGTGTATTGATGTAAGTCTGTGAACGGCTGAACTGTTGAGAGGCATAAGGGGGAGCAGAAGGGGCAAACTTTTGCGCAGTGATTGGCACTGCATTGTGGTGCAAAGATCGTTTTTACCGAGGAGTATTTCTGTGTGTTTGTTGATACCAGACTTCAAACTACATTCTATGAGCAACTAGATGTGATGGGTGGGGTTAGGTTACCGCAGCAGGAAAATTTCATGTTGTGGGCTGCGGTGTTGACTAAAAATTCCACGAGTCCAAGTTTTCTTTGTGCCTGATTTGGCATTACTTTAATTTCTTTGCTGTCTGGGGAAAAAGATGCAGAGAATTACGCCTGTGCCACACAGGTTGTTTCGAAGGCCTTTAAATGCATTGTCTATCAAGTGATCTGCCAATTGCACTCTCTCCACACGGTGTAAACCAGAGGCCGCCAAGACGCCTGTCTTAATAGCGAATGACTGGAACCCTATCGAAAGTTTCAAACACCATCCACTCTACTACCAATTGAAAGTTTCCGTGTAGCACAAGTGTGCAACCGAATGTAATTGAAGCGTTACGACAGCTGTAGGGATCCATGCTTGAATTGTTACCACTTGTCGCCAGGTTTGATTCCTTGGCATGCCAGCAAGCTGTGGTCGTGCTAAAATTGCCGGTCCACCAGTAAGCGAATACAGGGCATACCCTCTCGCATGCACAGCTCTAACCACAACAATACCTCGATCTGGAAATGTTAAGCAGGTACTTTCAATAGAGTGAGGTATCTTGCTGTGAATGAAGCAAGAGAATACTTTCTCCGAACTTAGAGTTTAGAAAAAAGGCATTCGAAATGCAATCTATAAGTGCTGTTTGAGAGCACAGTGCAGATTGTCTAGGCAGGAAACTTTTCGTGCTTTTAAGGGAGCGTTGCAGCTTACTCTATTATTAAAGGCATTAGCTGTGTTATTAGGCTAAAAATACTATCGAGGAAAAGCGAATAAGTACATTGAAAGGGAACTAGACAGGCATGTCTACAAAATATTCATTGAATGTGATTCTGTAAAGGCAGGATGAAAGAAAGGCAGATAAGCAGGTTCTTGGGTAGAAGTCTGTAAACGTTTACAAAATATCCTAATGCAAATTTTCATTTAAAAATTCAGTATACTTTTGGCGCTGGTGTGTTTCGAATCGTACCACAATAACTAGCCCAGTGCTGTTAAAGTCAGGAGGCCACGCAAGGCACTCGGGCCACTGTATGCAGCCTTAAATTTGAAGGTTACTTGCTGTAACTAGTGATGAACTCTTTGGCACAGAGTCCAAGTCTGTGTGGAAGCAATGTGTAGTTGTAGTGCTTACAGTGCAGTCTCTATGCAGTTCACTGATAGTGTTGCACTGCCAATGCATTCTGTAGCTGCTAGCATTCTGTTTTTCAATGGCTTTTACATTTTGTGCGAACACTGGAGTAGTTCTTGACTATCTAGTCGTTTGTCTGGCCCGTTTACTGGGTATAAGGGAATCGGGGGCCTGTGAAACTTCAAACCAGTCAACATCTGTTTGCACTGAGTGGTAATGACTACATGTCTTGATAAAAGGACCGTAAAGACAACGTACATTAGGAAAGTTCACTAATGTTGACGGCATTGAAAGGTCACTAATGTAGAGTAGTCGGCACGTTAATTGCAAACTCCATGCTAGCAACAACAACATTCTGGCATAGTGTTGTGATCAAATGGAACGTTGTGCACCATTAAAATCACACAATTATGTTTATTGGAAGTTGCTTTTATCGGCAGCTGGAAATATAAACAAGCTAGTCTTAGTGAGTTTATTGGATGCAAAAAATGGACTGGTGAGCTGCCACTCTTTCATCTGTTTTGCTTGACTTAAGTGTTCTGGAGGTGGAAATACAATTTTCCTGGTTCTCGCTCTGCTGAGGCAGTTTTTCGAAGGAACCAAACTTTTTTCCATCACAAGTTTGTGCCAGATGGAACCAGCTTGTTGTGCCTGCTCCTTGTGTGCTTTCTCTTTGCAGCCAAAAAGAAGACCTCAAGTACGAACACCCCGTTGCCTGCGAAATTTCTCCGCTAATCTCCTATGATGGGGAGGTGAGTTCTAGTGCTTACTCGCAGTACTTACCGATGGCTTACTTAGTAGATTTTTTTTTGTAAATCTGGACAGCATGTGGTGCAAGTAAGCTTTCGTAATGAAGTAGAAGGGTTTGCAAGAAAGACCTTTTCTTTTTCATAAAATTTGCTTTAGTCAAGAGGGGCATGTCACTGATAAAACAGTTTTATCTGAACCAAATCTGGGTTACGTAAATGCTTATGAAGTCGGGACAACATGTGATGAACATGACTTGCATGGTGGTGACATGCCTGGTAGACTTGCGACCATCTTGTTTGCGAAATCACACCGAGTCAAGTTGACAAACTTGAATTGCTCGATTGAAACTTCAGAATTGATGTCTCCTGTTAAACATGACTTTGTGTAATTTCCCCTTCATGAACAAATCCTATGGACACCGGTGATTACATGCTCAACAAAGCGCGGGTGTCAACCTTCTTTCGTTTTTTTTTTTTTTTTTTTTTTTTTTACAGCTGACAGGGATTGTACGTGGTTCTTGTATATGGCAGACAACGCCTCCTAAAAAAAACTATGCCTGGAACGTGAGCCGCGAACTCGCTGCCCTACCCTCTGATTTTTCTCTCCCCCTTCGGTACGAAGGCGAGCGCCTCTGGCGGTCGCTCCTGTAAACAAGCCGGCCAGCGGCCGCCGGGGGCAGAGCCGCCCGTTCCGCGAGCAGACGACACCTTGCCGACCGCGCTTTGTCACCGCACAACACTCAAGCGGCTTCTTTATCGCTGTTGCGAGACAACAAATTGCGAAATAAAATGAATTCCACTTTCTTGAAACTCATTTTAGGTAAACGAAAGAGCATATCAAGACGTAGGCCTGGCACAGGCCAAAATAGGCACGGTCGAAGTGCCTTAATTCGGTTCGCCGAGCGATGACCAACCACAACGAGACTGAACACATACCGAGGCGCGAGCACTCGACGGACCGCACCTCGGCAGACCGCCCGATGTGGTTCAGCACGAAAGATTGAATGACCGAGTACAGCGAAATAACGAAGGCTTTCTGCTTGGCTCGCAGAACTCTCCCGCCCCCATGCCCGAGGTTGAGTCGAGAACAAGGCGTTTTATTTAGACAGCTGCAGACCGGCTCGCTACCCAGCCCGTTACTGATACATCGCATGTACCCTGAGACGCAACCGACCGACAAGTGCAAAGGCTGCCGATGAGAGACGGCGAGCTTCATGCACATCCTGGGTTATTGCACCAAACACCCGGAAGAAGCCTAGTCAGGAAGGATCCCACCGCGACTAGAAGCAGCCGCAGGGAGCGAAACCCCGGAATATTAGCACTGGGCCGTCCAGCAGGTCATCGAGGCGCTAGCACCTACGGCAGGGGCCCGGCGGACCGGCAACGGCGAGCGGCCAAACCCAGTCCGCGCAGCAGGCACCCCGAAGATGACCCCGAAGTATATACCCGAAGTAGGAGCACGCGAACGCTCACTGTGTTGCGCGTTCCCATGCACGCACGCACGCACAAAATCTCCCAGGAAAAAAAAAAAGATACCACTGCTGTGGCTGGATGACTACATCACGCGGGTCACCTTACGGGTATTTTTTTGAGGCTGGCCAGTTTGTTTCAGTGCAAAATTTTGCTGCAGAGTTGCAGGTAGGTTTCAGCGCGGCGGCGGCTGCGCTGAATCTACGCCGACGGAAGCTCGCGGGCTCGCGGTCTCCGCCGGCGTTCAGCGCGGAGGCCGGCTGCTCCCGGCTACTCCATTGGTTGCTCCGGTAATGTCACGTGACCAAGCGGTACGAAGGCGAGCGCTCTCGCACGGCGCCTGGTCACAACACGCGGCAGGGAGCTCTCCATGGGAAAAAGAGCGACGTTCCAGGCATAGTTTTTTAGGAGGCGTTGATGGCAGATTAGCTGTTGCACTGATTCACACAAAGCAATTTGTGATGTCCTTGCGGGCGTTTTTGCGACACTTGCCGAAAACGCTGCGTCCAAAACCTTTCAGGGTCTCGAAGACTACGTGCGTGACAAGAAGTTCACACCACCCGTGCTACTGAGCAGCCCCGAAGAGGAGTCCATCTTTCAGAATGGAACGCGCAAGGACTGAGCTCTGTACCGGCATACCGGAACCGCGCCTCCTCCATTTACACTTGGGAGCAGCTACCGCCTACAATTCCAGCGCACCAACCGGAGCTAGCTCTTTTTGTTTTGTTTTTTTCCCCCTTCCTCCACCTTCTTTATTCCTTGCTGCCTTTTTTGGATAGTGTGTCGGACTGCTTGGAGCAGCTTTGGTTTTGGGACCAGCTTGCCTGTTGCGGCGTGCGCCGGTGCTTGTGGTGCGAGTGACGTTTGGCAGGCCTGTGTGCTGTGCGGCTGGCTACAGAGGCACGGCGGGACAGTGTAAATAGTTGACAGCTGTACAGAAGCCTGCTGAGTGGGGTCCCTGTTATTCGGGGGGAAATAAAGGAACGCCGTACGACACCTTCTGGCTCACTTATTGTGCAAAGTTTCGCGCTTCTGCGACTTACTGCAGAGGACCAGTTTTATGAAGGGGACCAGACAGCACACAAGTCGGCATTTTTTAAAAATTAGGTGAAGCTAATGTTGGTACAGACTTGTTCGATTGAAAGCTGAAACGGCGCTGCCATAACAAGTTTGCCAGTTTATACAGGGTTATAATAGCGTAAATGGAGATAATTGGTCGGGCAGGTTTTAGAAAAACCAAAAAAATTTGGCTGTAAAGAACTTCCACTCAAGACAAATGGCATAGTAGACAATTATCTGAATTTCTGCAGGTTGTTTTTTTTATAAGGCAACTTTGTTGAATGGTTCTGGGAATTAACAAGTATTTGGACCGATAGCCAAAGGCTAATGTCCAGTCCACATAGAGAAATGCGGTATTGGATTGCAACACAAGGGAAATCTGTGAGCAAAGTACAGCAAAAGTTCATTAATTCAAACCATAAGGGGATGCCATTTCAGTTAGAATTAAGGTTCGAACTAATGAAAGTGAAGATTGGGAACAGTACACTGCAATGGGGAAGCAGTAGGCATGTTGATTCTTTAAAGGTTCCGTGATTGCAGTCTGCCTTTTGTCCTTCAAGGCAGCAGCCACCACTTCTTGCTCAACGAGCGTACGTAGTGGAAGCGCTAGTCTTCGCCTTGTTCAAAACAAAAAAGACAACGGGCCTTCCATCAGGCAGTCACTTGTGCGTCGACAGCCACAGTGGTGCCTTGTTCTTCATCTACGTCATCAATGGCAGAGACAGGTTGCGCACTTCTCGCGTGAGAGATGTCAGAGCACCACACGCCACTCCACTTGTGCCCACAGCGACGTAGTCCACAAAGAACAAGTCTTCTATAACGTAGTAATTGAGGTATAAGTTGTTTTTACCCGATTGTACATATGTTCTCTGTTCTTTTACACGTTCTGTTGGTGACGATGCTTCATGTACAGGCAGCGGGTGCGTTTTTTTTGGCTGTTTGTCAGGTGCCAAGGTGGCGCGTATTTCGAAGATCTGTAGCGAAACCTACTTGCGTTCGAATTAAGACTTTTACTATACATAGGCTTCTATGGGGGCTTGTCTGGACCGAATTGTACATTTCGAATTAAGCATAAATTTCAATTATTGCAGTTCGAATTAACGAGCTTTCACTGTATAATAATTATGTAACTACAGGAAGCTAAGCACGTTGATTATATATGCAAAACATTTTACATGTCAATTTAAAATTTCTTGCAAGTTTAGTTTCAGTTAACACATTCCATCCTTTCGCACCAAAGAACGCACCGTTCACCATGCACATTTATTCAAATGGAGGTTGAAATTTACATTTGTGGCCTGTCTCGTCGTACGAGCTGGCAAGGAAAACAAGGTTAATGGCAGGGGAGAGTTAGAAGTTACTATAATATTGACCAAAAGGGCAATTTTGTAGTCACTGAGAGATGTAAGGGAGAGCACTTGAAGTTTGTCAAATAATGTGCTACTTGGGTGGTCAAAGGGAGAGTATGTTAATATTCTGAATGGTACCTTTTGTAGTTGTTGAAGAGGAGTTAAATATAGGCAGCGGAGAATGTTAAGTGGAAAGTGTTGAAGGGCCTTCATTAGTGTGCAGCAGCCAAAAGCAAGTTTCTTACACACGCTATCAATTTGCTCGCCCCAGTGAAGGTGTCGGTAAAAAAAAAACTTAGTAGGAGACGTTTTTATTTCTATTTTTATAGCTAAACTAAATGTGTCAAAATCAAAGTGTTCTGATCTTTAATAAAAAATTATGCTTTGATTTATCAGTATTGATTAATTTGTTATGCAAAAACCACTTTGAAAGAGCTGATAAATCCGCCATGATATTATTTTGAATAGTTGGCAAAGCTTCACGAATTGCAACTAAAACAGTGTCACCTGCGTACATTAAAACTTCTGAAAAAGCATCATACTCGAGAAGGTAATTTATGAAAATATAAAATAAAATTGGCCCCACCACAGAGCCTTGAGGTACTCTAAATGCATTTGCTTTATTCCCAGAATGAAAATTGCCAATTACTACTTTCAAAGTTCTTTCAAAGCTATTTATTATAGTTTTAAAAGAACTGGTTTCAGCCAGTCGCGAATCCGTGTTTTCAACTTCTTCAATAACACTATGGCAAACCATACCTAATGCTTTCCGGATATCTAGAAAGATTCCTAGTGTGATTTTGTTTTGAAGGGTGGAGATAAGGATCTGAGATAGGGACAGAATGGCTGTGGCTGTAGACGTGTAATGAAACCATGCTATTGAGGACAGATTATTTGGTTTGCATGAATAACTAGATTTATCTGAGCTAAGATAAGCTTTTCAAAAACGGCTTAGTATGGATATTGGTCGGTAACTACAAGGATCATTTGGACCTCCTAATTTAACACCAGTACAACCTCCACGAGTTTTAGTATATTTTGGTAACAGTGGGATTCGGAGGTATGGTTAAAAAGGTGACACAGTGGGGTGCACAGTACATCAATGTTGTATTCTAAAACCTTTGCATGGATGCCATCATGGCCAATTGCTTTGTTAATTGGAAATCCTCTAACCACTGAAAAAATTTTATCTTCTGTTATAGGGCGAAAGTCTCCATTTACCTTTCTTGGAAAATCTGAATTAACAAGTGAGGGTGGGAAGAAGCTAGTTAGGCAATTACCAATACTAGTTACCAATTGCTACTACTTACCAATTGCAAGTTACCTATACCAGTTGCTACTTATACCATGACATCATCAGGGAAAATACATATTACTTGATGTATACCTGTTACGTCTTTTATGGTTTTCCACAGGAGCTTAGAATTGCCCTTGTGCCTTGTTATAAGTTTTGTGTTATACTGCTTTTTTGCTTTCCTCATCATTTCAACAGACGTTTCTGTAGTATTTATATGGACAGTCATAAGTATTGTTTGTTTTATCTTGTATCCACCTATGGTAGTTATATTGACTTGATAATACCCTCGTGGAACTGTTAACTGCATTCTGTATGCAACGAATGAAGTTTTCACATTCCTCGTCAATGTCTTTATCATGTGGGGTTTTGAAATTAATAAATTTAAGAAGGCTACTAACATGTCCGTAATCAACCTGGTTTACTCAGAAAGCTTTTCAGAAGGGAGATATAAGTACGTCCTCGGCAAGAACAAATGTGGGATTGTGGTCAGCAATCGGAATTTCATAGACTCCAGCCCCCACAATGATTTCAGTAACACCAAGTTTGAGGTAAACGAAGAGAGATTCAACAGCATTTTTACTGCATGAGATCTCACTCAAGCAATCACATTATATTTCATACTGTAAGAAAAGGGCAACGCCGCCTCCACAGGATAGACCATCTCTTGGCAAAGACAAACACACATAGCCTGGTTTCACCTTCCTTAAAGCTAGGTCTCAGTTACCGTAATAACACCATACACAAACGAGAGTTGGGACAGGAAAACAAGTTGATCAACATATTTACGAGTATTGGGAATGTTGCAGTTCAATATGGATAGGCTGTCGCTTTCAAACCATGATTTTTCAGTTTCCGCTAAACTACAAGACATTCGCTTAGATGATGTGGGCTTACCCAACCAGACCACACACAGCTTCAGCCATTAGCGTACTGAACCTGTCTGGGTAGGCGCACTTGCCCAACACCTCATTACATCACGGCATGCGGTCCCGCTGGACCGACAGAAATAGCCGCTTGACTCAAGGATTGGTAAAACATTCAGTGCCATTCCAAGCTGTGAAGGTGGGTGACCAGCGGAGCTGTCTCTGGGTTATTGGTTGGCCACACACTTTCGCTCAAACCGCGCCGGGAAAGCGTTCAGTGTGATCGGCCCGATCGTCGTCGGTGGTCTCGCACCGCCGCCTTCGCTCCCATTGCCACTTGTGGGTAGGCTTCACTGTGAAACACTGTGCGGGAAAGCTTGCTTGCAGAGATCAAGCTTACTCCTTACAGTCGGCTTCACTTTTAAACAAAAATGCCTTGCTGGCAAGTCATCTTTTCCGGGAGCAATAGGCACCATCTTGTGTGGAAGTACGCAGCATCGGAGGTGAACAGGGGGATGAAAGGAGAGGCTGTGCCAGAGGGAAAGGTGGGGAGCGGCTATTCTCGGTCTACGCATGCAAAAAACGGGATAGTTACCCTATAGCAGCTCCGCTGAAAAAAAAATGCCATGTAAAGTAAGATGCTCAGTAAACATCTAAATAAAATTTTGGTTTAATAATCTTAGCCCATCTTGTCATTACTCTGCGCTTTGCTTATGATTCTTATTTTCAGTCCCACATCGTACGGCACCTGCAGGCGCACAAAATATGTACAAGGGCAAAGGAAGGTGTCTTTTGTTAAATTCGCACGTCGCGCTCTAGGAACATTACAGTCTAAAAACGCACTTTTAAATTTATATGTCGTCATACACGTTGTTAGGCCACAAGTATAAAAATTGCGCAGCTAACTGTGACCACAATAAAATTTCCGGACAGGGCAATGTTTGACATTTGTATGGGCGGCAACAAAAAGCCGAACCGGACCCCCAATTTGTAAGGCGGAGGTAAAATACAAGTTCCTTCCCTCTCGAGGCGGGCGTTCCGATCGCTCTATCTACCACTGGTCGTCATCTTCGTCTTCGAGCGAACTCTCCAGGCCCCTGTGCCAGACGTCCTGTCGCACAACGCTGCACAGCGCGTACTGCGGCATCTGGCCCATCGGCGACCCGGCGGAGCAGTGGAAGGCGTCGCCAAACTCGGCCACGTGGCGCAGGGGCACGTTGACGCGGTACGGGGCCGGCAGGCGGTGGCCTAGCTGTTCTTCGTACACGACGTCCCCGCTCTCACAGTTGTCGATGGCGTAGTAGATGAAGAAGAGCTGCTCAGGCGTCAGATCGGGAAGTTTGGTGTAGCGGAAGTCGTCGACGCGTAACAGCTTCTGCGCGCGCACGACCAAAAGGGGACGCGTACATTACTGCGCGATCTGTAGTCCGAAATGGACAATATATGCGAAAGCAGATGCAGACCCTGCAACACTTTCTTTACTTTTTTTTTTTTAAATCTAAATGCTTGAAGAACGTAGTCACCCAACGCACCCAGTAATTAAGATTAGGGGGTCGCTAATTATAAGTACCTCTGCCAAAAATTACTGCCCTATGCCGATCAGATAACTTGGAAAATCGCTCAAAAGATTTTTCTCTTTCCCGGTCTTGACGTCCTTCAACGGTCAGAATTACGCCACTGAAGCCATGTAGCGGCGGTTGGCCGGTTTTCCTTCAGTTACAGCAATGAACGCTTTTCGATAGCTACTTTTAAAAAAAGAGCCACAAAAACAAAGCAGAAATGGAAGCCTTATCTGGCGCAATGAGCTAGTCACGCAGTTCCGCTCCGTGCTGGCAGAAACTGTTGCTTTCACAGTACGTCCAGACGAGAAGGAAAGAGTGAAAGCGTTTGTCGAAAGTGTTGCAGGGCCCCTTTAAATGCCCCATCGAGCGAGAAAGCCGGCATCGACGTTGTGTGCGCCGGAAAAATGACACCTGATACGGCTGCGAGTGCAGTCAAAACTCGATATAACGAAACTTAACCTTACGATTTTCTTGATTTAACGAACGAATTCGGATTCCCCTGCTGGTGCCTTTATGGCCTAATGCTTTTATGAACCCGAACTAACGAAATATATTCGGCACCATTCCCGATTTAGCAAAGTATTTCAAGAAACAGACATTTAAAAAGCTGTAACTTTGTGTTTCATCAGAACGCCACGAAGATTATTGCGTCACGTCAGACAAAAGAATGAGGCATCTACATATTTTCGTTTTTACGGAACTCTGACATAAACTCAGCAGTCCTGTGGTCGCAGACAACGGCGTCCCGGTCAGTACGCTTTCCACAATCTTGAAGGAAAAGGACGCCATCATCCATGCACTTCGTCTGGAATTGCATCGAAGGACAAGAACTTGACCGCCCCGAAGTTGGAGGATTGATTGATTGATTTATTTATTGATTGATTGATTATGGGGGCTTTGCCGCGCCGACGCTACACAGGTGATGAAGCCTGCCGTAGTGGAGGGCTCCGGATTAGTTTTGACCACCTGGGGATCTTTAACATGCGCCGAAATCTCGAACACTTGGGCGTTTTCGCTTTTCGCCTTCAACAGAAAAGCAGCCGCCACGGCCGGGAATCGAACCCGTGTTCTTGGGCCCAGCAGCACAATTTAGCCATAGCCACTGAGCCACCGTGGCGGGTACAAGTTGGAGGAAGCTCTTTTTAAGTAGTTCAAGGTATGAGAGTCAAGCACATGAGAGTCAAGCGGGGAAATGGTATACAACAAAAAGCACTGTAGTGTGTTTAGCGCGTCTGTTGGGGTGCGAAGACCTCGAGACAAGCCCCGGCTAGCCTATTATTAGAGAGTTTTAGCAGGCCGTCTGTTCCGTCGTGTACGTAGGACCCGACTGCGACTGCGCGCGGGGAAGGGCGAGGAGGCGCACCCCACCGTGGCGAATGCGTGGACATGGCGAAGGCCGGTCGCGGAACTAATTCCCCTACCGCGACGAATGCACAAGTGCCCAGACGGGTCTCGGTTGACACGGTACGCACGTACACGACGGAACCGACGGACTGCTAAAACTTTCTATTCTCACCGCGCACTTTTAACTCTTTCGCTACCGCAGAAAATTGACCAAGTTTGGGGGGTCCGAGAAAACATTTTTTTTTTCTGCTAAAAAATTATTTAGGCACTAATTGCAGGAGCACAAAATGCAGATTATTTAACGGCCTTTCCAATAACACCAGTTTTTTAAAGGTTTTCATATATCATAGTTGTGAAAAAAAATATCAAAATCAAAAGTTTTGTCAAGTTGTCGAAAAAAATGATAAAAAAGGAGTTGTGTATATCAAACCACCGGTAGTAGAAAAAAATTAGAATATACATTTTGCAGGGAAACATTTCAAAAACACACCCTAAAAAAAATGTCGACTTGCGCGGAACAGTTTTTCAGATATAAAAAAAAAATGTTAGCACGCACGGTGCTCATGTCATGCGGTGAAGCCCAACCTCTAATTCAAACTGTGCAATTTTGGGTGGTTCCTTGGAATAAATCTGGCGGTTTGACATTATCAGAGGCACCAATTTGCCCCCACATAACGTAAAAACATCTTGTCAATGGATGACTTTGCATTTACAGCGAGCACAATATTTGGGACAAGCACGCGATGCAGAAAAAAACATGCATGAAGTTGAAAACGGAACGCCGTGGCTGATGTTTGTTGTCGTTCACGGTCAGTTATCTCTCAAAACATAAAGCTGAGCTTTATTATCATCTTCTTACTCGCAATTGTACCCTTGCTCGCAAAAATGAGGTACGATGAGCTAGAATCGTCCCCTGCGATCTTTGGCCGAGTAGCAGTCGCGCGCTAAAAAAGATCAGCACAACGAGCCTCCTCTATTGCAGCGCCACCTAACATTTTTCAAATGAAACAGTACAAAAACTTATCAGAGACTCCGTCCGAATAGACAGTTCAACTAAGCAGCAACATTAGACACCCGGATATACCCTCGCATGAAAACGAAACTGGAAGGCGAACAGCTGGCAGTGTAAGGCCGATTTGAAGCGCTGTCCTCGGCGGAACAGATATCTGGCGACTGGGTGTGACCTTTTGACTTGCATCTGAAGTTCTTATCGCAGAAATCGGGTTAGGGTGGGGGGAAATGAGGAGCGGCGTGCTTTGTTCGAGGATCAGTCGCGGACGCTTCAGGCGCCATGGCAGTTAGCCTTGAAGTTGGGTAACTGCGTAGTTGCGCTAAATATGAATTTCGCAATGCAGAAACGAAACCGAAACTTGTACACTGTTTGGGAATGGTCCTGGGGTAAGTAGAACTACCAGAGTACTTAGGACAACTTGCGCAAAGGCAATAAAACTGCCTAAAATCATAAAGTAGCTTTGCAACCAGGCACTGCTTGACATTTTCAGCCGATTTCTGGGATTATTACTGTCAGAGCGTGAACCTGACGATTGAAAATCGTTTGCTAGTTCCCCATTCACGCCCTGATAGCAAAAACAAGCGCTGGTGCAGAGTAATTACGAGTTGCACGCATTCTTCGTTGGTAGCCTTGAGGCGCGATGACCACGCCCCTTTTCCACAACCAGGTGATTCAAAAGCGTGTCAAAAATCACGTTTCCGTTGCAAAAATGAAAACAAAACTGATTTTGAAAGGCCATTTTCTGATCTAACTCCGAACAGCTTTACTTGTTCGAGAAACGCCTGGAACGCTATGAAAAGGCGCTCCCAAAAGTATCGATCAAATTGATCGATTTTGATAGGCGCGGTAGCGAAAGAGTTAACGCACGCTAAATTTCCGGCAGGCGAGCGCCGTGGCCGTCGCAATTGCGATGCCATGTAGCTGTTGAGATGCGCCTCTCTCTAGACATCGATTTGTGGAATCGAAGACAGTCCCGATTTTACAAAGTTCTCGCTTAAAAGAAATAATTCGTGGCTTCCTGTGACTTAATTAGATGGGGTTTTAACCGTACGGGTATGCGCCGGTCTGAAGTTGCCATTGTCTGCGGCGCATGGCGTGACAGTGGAGGCGCGCGTACGTGCGTACAGTAAAGTGACCACTCCTCGGACCCCAAAGCGGGACGGGGGGGAGGTGTAAGGAAGAACGTGGCCCATAGCTTCAAGGGAGACTAAGGCTCAGTGAAATTTTGTTTTAACTGGAAGATAATTCGTTTCGTAGTTCTCTCGGCCTTGTTCGACGAGCAATGATGCGTTATTTGCTGAATAAGTAAATAAGTGCGGAAGCACGTCCACCCAGTGTTCCTCAAACGCAGAAGGGTGTGCTGCACGGATTGATGCAACACTGTAACTTAAACAAGACAGCTCAGACATTCGAACTAAGCAAGGAACACACAACACTTTCTTGCTCAGTTCCATCGTGTGCACTCTTTTCTTGAAGTTCCTCAAACGGTTTCTTTCGGCTCTTTAATTCGTCCAGCTGTTCATTATCGACACTGCGCTTGATACCCGTTTTACATATTTCCGGCCGAAAGCGGGACAAAACACCACCCTACAAGTAGGCTGCGGGACAGCAGGACCAGAGCCGCAAAACCGGGACGTGTCCCGCCTAAATCGGGACGTCTGGTCACTTTAGCGAACAGCCATCTCTGGCGGCGGGGCTGCACGCTAGCACACTCATCTTCATAAAAGAGTTCAAAGCAATCGCCTCACGAGAATCTAAAGCTCCATTCGATTCAGAAGGGGTGCACGGCAACGTTGCAGAGAAAGTTCTGTGGTGCCGGTGCAGTGCAGCAGCGTGGTTCCGCGGTGCCGTGCATCACGGCTGCACCGTCAGCAGCGCCCCTGCGTGTTCACAATCGAGCGAGGTGCAGGCATAGTCGTCTGCTAATCATCATCGCCTGTCGTCCTCTACAACTGGATGTTTACGGCCATCTGGGTTGCGTCGTACGCATCAGCGGCGACGCTAAGTTCGTCCCGCGTATCTTCGAGCTCGACGGACATTTTCACGCGGTCGCCGCAACTGCCGGTAGCCGCCTGCCAACCCGCAACGCCCCAACGCTCACGGCACCGAATCGCTGCACCTCCTCCGTAGCAGGTGCAGCGATTCTCTGCACCGCGGCGGCACCGCTGCCGCACCATGAGCAATCGAGCGACGCGGTGCAGGGAACCACTCGTGCAGCGGTGAATCGAGCGCTTTGGTGCAGCGCATCCTGCACCGTTGCAGGCGTTGCAGGGAATCGCGTCTGAATCGAATGGAGCTTAAGGGAGCTAGGGATTCTCACACGTGCCGTCAGTGAAGCGAATACCTTGAAAGCGCGGAAGGCCATCTGCAGCGCGACGGTCTGCTGCAGCACGGCGCCGCGCGACGCCGCCGAGTCCGGCGCCACGGCCCCCCGGTCGTCGATGCCCGCCGCCCTGAGTGCTTTGGGCAGCTGCCGCAGGTCCCACTCGAAGCAGGCCAGGAGCGAAGCCAGCGCGGTGCCCCGATCCTGGCGCCACAGCGCCGCGTCCAGCTCGTCCGACGCCGACCGGAACAGGATGTGCGCCAGGGCCCGGTAGGTGCGAACCGAGTAGCGGGACGAGTGCAGCGCGAACACGGGACCCGTGGTGGGCACCGAGGCGTTGAACAGTGCCGCGGGCACGTGCACGGTGCGTCGAGACCAGTCGTACGAGGGCCACGTCGACAGGTCCGACGACGCCGGCTGGCCACCGGTCTGGTTCTTCTGTATTGCCGCCGTACGAAATGCACGGAGAGGCGCCAGACCATGCATCGCGTCAACAGTGGCGCTTACAGCGGCATAAGTAGGGGATAGAGTGGTCTAAGAATGATTTAGGGAGCAGCCCTTCGGCGGCCGTCTCTGGGCTGAGCCGCGTTGTCGGCGTAACTGGCGTAAGTGAGAGTCGCGAAATTGGGAGAGGGCTGTTCGCCGTGGCGGCGCGAGCCAGCGCTCTCCGAAAGTGTGCGGTGGGGGAGGGGAGGGATATGCTGTGCCCGCACGAGGCGCTCGACGGCGCGACCCTTGGCAGAAATGAGAGGGGGGCGTGCGCGTGACTATGATGTGCATTCGCGTTAAGACGCAGTTCGCGGTGCCTTCCTGAGACTCACTTCACGCCGCAGACGCAGAGGCTCATCATCGCTGCCGTCGAGAGAACCGTACGAGTAAGTGCTGCGTCAGCGCACTGCTGCTGCGCCCAAATATCGCATTATACATTATCGTAATCGCCAGACAATTTTTTCTCCAGGTATTTTCATAAACCGCCACCGTTGAGGTGGTTCGTTGCATTACCCGTCTGTTAGTTCACTCACCCCTTTCGCCACTAACTGAACAAACCCCCCGCGATGAGGGGCCATGGTTCGAGAGGCCCACAAACCAATTTTGCTCGCGCGCGTACGTGCGTGTGTGCACCCTTCCGTGAAAAATTGGACTTTGGGCTCCACGTGCGCACATAAATACTTATTCGACCCTCTATAGCACAACTCATGCTAATCCGACCTTTCGCTTTGTTCCATCTGTTTTGACGCATGCGGTGGTCGCCCACGTGTGATGAAAACCTCACTGCTTTGGGACTGCAACAGGACTGCTGATCGAATGAGCCTCGAGGACAAAACATGCTTCTTACCGTGGCGGCCCGACATTCTGCCTAGCGAGTCCCACGTGTAAAAACGCTATTTTTGTTAGGGTGACTGTGACACGTTCTGAGCGCTGCGACCGCACAGAGCGTGTAAATGCCCTTTTCTTCTAAGCGTGCAACGTACAACGTTAGCTCCCCAAGCAACCACCGGACGTCCGTCGGCCGTCCACCGTACGCCAATCCCGGAACTAGCGGAAGTCCGTTTCAGGGACGATGGACGTACTATTATGAGCAATATGAAAGGGAACACAGGAATCGAACGCGTGGCAAACAGCCTCGAAGCAGGCTAGGAGCGATACGCGGATGACGCTGTGAAAAACACAGAGGGAAAGGAGGGCATCTTCCTGCTGGCACTCCCAACACGCTGGCATTTCTAGAAAGCAGCAGCTTACGTCATTTCTCCAGTAATATGGTGTCGTCCGACAGCCGATAAGACGCACGGCGGGAATGGGAACAGTTGTTAGAACAGCGTTCCCCTTTCCACTTTGTTTCCGACGGCGGCCGCTGCATATCACTCAGCTGGGTCTGAGGGTGTTTTCTACGCGTTCCTGTGTTCCCTTTCATATTGCTCATAATAGTACCATATGTACGCCCATAGGACGTCCGAATTTAACACTTCCGTACGTTCAGTCGGACGGCCAAAATTGGATGCTTTTTGGATGTTCAGTAAAAATTTCCAGAATCACATAACGAGAAGCTTCTGTTCGTATACAGCGAAATACTGCACCGCACAAGACCAACGCACTACCAGGAAGATAGGCTGAACTTACTTCACATGTTTGGTTGGCGGTTCTATCCTTCCCCCCATCGTTGGAGGTGAGGCGCTTCAAAAAAGTAAAAACATTAGGCTTAATATTAGAAATATTCAGATGAAATTTGCAAATATGCAAGTCAGGGTGTTGATGTACAAAATCTTAATTGAAAAGCAAAGTAGCTTTTTCGTTTTGCTATTATATTCATTTAAGCCTTTATTTGATGCTTCGTAGTAACCTTGTAAGTTTAGATGTCATTCGGACTTGTACATCCTTTTCTGGATGTCCAATGTACGTGCGAAGGTGTACATCCACGCATGGACGTACAGTGGCCGTCCAAACTGGGCATTGGATGTTCGGCTAAATTTCGGACGCCCCACGGACGTCCGTGGTTGCTTGTCCGGAACCGAGCCGGAACGGAACTTCCAGCTCTTTTGCTTATGCAGTCTCGTAGTTGCCGTGTTCTACCGCAGCAACCAGAAGCCGCTCTATTCGAAATAATTTTAGCGCACGAGTTCCACAGTTTGATGACGGCAGTTATTCGAAATCACATATCTGGCAGTGGTCACAAACGAGACCAGTGGGGAATACTCTCAAGACCTTGTAAGAGCTTATGGCAGGTGTCATGGCAGTTTCGGATGGTATGTTTGTCCGAAACTGCCATGACACTACATATTTTTTGGCGCGAATAAGTTTTAGCAAGCTATTCAAAAAAAGAAAAAAAAAAGCGGCAGCGGACCTCAATTTCCCGATTACATTCAGTAATAAACGTAAGTTTGAAATAGTCTTTCTATTATTAGGGTATCCAAAAGTTTTGTTTTATTATAACCACGAACATTTAGTTTGCGGGAATAATCTCCAATGCTATAACCGAAACTACACAACCTACAAGAAAGATAGCACCGGATGTGCACCATGCATTATATACCGCCATTATACACCAAACCTGCGCGACCATCAATATACAATTCCCTAGAAGGACGAGATGGCACGACCACTCGGCAGGCATTATTCCTCTCACTCCATATCTTGTTATCAATGTCCCATTGCAACCTCCCCCTCACGACGCATAGGCTGTGGGGCCGGCCCATCCGCTATCCATACATTCTTAGAATACCCTCGCGTCCACGTTCGTATTTCTTCCATAACTTCCCCCTGAGACCCGTAGGTTTCCCTGCATGTTAGTATGAACTGCTGCGCTGAGACCACCTCTCCCCCATTCCTGGCCCGCCTGGGACATTTTGTTGAGCCTCCGTGTGGCCTCGACTCAACTGCTCGCGCACATCAACTTCGTTCTTGAGTCTCTAAGCGATTATTTGACATAGCGGGAACCCCCCTGCTCTACTGCCACTCCCCGTCACCCTTTACTGCACCATCCCCTTCCCCGTTCGCTCCCTTATAGAATAGAGAGCGGAACGACGGAACCCACAAAGAACCTCGTCCAAGCTTGTACTCCCTTTCGCCGGCTGTCGTTTCTAAAAAGAATATCCGCGTTCCTCTTTCGCTACCTCACTCCGATTCAATCAATAGAACCCTCTTAATCGACCAGATTTAGGGGAAATCCCCAAAGTGGAGTAAGTTTCTGTAAAGGAAAGTTTGACATGCACATAAATGCAGCCATACGGCTACGCAGGAAAGCTATACTTTTTTTCTCGGAAACTTCGCAGTTGAAGAAAAATTCGGCCTGGTCCAGGATTTTTCTTCAACTGCGAAGTGTCCGAGAAAGCTGTATAGCTTTCCTGTGTAGCCGTATGGCTGCATTTAGGTGCATGTCAAACTTTCCTTTACACAACCCTCTTATTACATTCTGCTTCCCCCTCTCTCTCAGCCCACCCTAATGTAAGGAGGCGTGCCAATTAAAGGGACACTGAAGTGAGTTTGTCAAGCTCCCGTTTTTGCTTGCACTGCGTAGACTGGCTCAAATTAGCACACTTTTCATCGTTTATCCGGTTGGCAAATCGGTAATTATTTTACAAAGCGCGAAAGAAGAAAAACTACCATGCGCGGTTTGCGGCGGCCGCACCAACTAAGGCTGTGACGTTGAGAGGAGGGGCGCCGTGATTGGACGATGCCCAAGGTTAGCAATCACACAAGTTTCGGTTTCGGTTCTGTAAAACATAACCAATGGCTTTGTTGGATGGGCATTCTCAATATCTCAGTAATCATCGTACCGCGCTTCTGCCATGTTGTCGGCTGTAAAATGCACAAGATAAGCCTCCCAGGACGGCTTGTATCGTAGCATTCACTAGCCGAGACCTACGCAGTGCATGAACGCCCTCCGCGTACCCGCAGACGCCCAAATGTCATGCGCTTTTCCCCCATATTTGGAGCTTGCCTCCCTCATGCCTGTATCGTAAAAAGCGTGTTCGCACCAGGCCAAGGGTCTGTTCATTCTGGCCTGTGCCCACTGCCTGCAAGCAGTCGGTGCTTATGGCAACAGCACGCCAACGAGAACTCGCTAGCGCGCCAGTGCCAGCCTGCGCGCGTTTTGTGAACTAGTTCGTGTAGCCATGAACGTTGCGGCCCCAAAAAAGGTGAACTCAATATAGAAAACATCGGCGGAAAACAAAAAAGTTAACTTACAAAAAAAAAAAAAGCACGTACCCGCGGGGATTCGAACTCGTAACTCGCAAAACTTTCGCGGCGTATTCATAGCGCCCCAGACTGCTAGGCCACGGAGCGGGACGCAAAGGACTTGCTAATATAGGGTATATATTGTACAACCGGTTTACACTTTTATTTAGTTTTGGCATTTCAAGCCGCTTAGGTGACTATTTGTCGTACTGCGATCGTGCAGTAAGCGTCGCCCGAGTTTCCACAGTAGCTCACGTCTAGCAATTGCATTTCGTAGACGGAAAAGCGTTCGCAGATGCGTAGTCGTGCTGCTGACCGCTGTGCTTGTTCGCCCAGCGCAAAAAAGTGCTTCCCGCGCCCTAGTTTTACGCTGTACGGTAAAAATATCAGTTGATTTTATTTGCTTAGTACCTATATTGACTTCGCTGACTCTTCTCCCGCCTTCAAGAGGCCTTATATTTTCCTACTGGCGTACCAGTCAGCGAAGCGTCGCATGTGCAGCGCTTGTGTGAAGCGACCTTGACTTGGAGCTAGATACAGTGTACAAACAAACCAAGTAAAGAAAGGCACATTCTTCCATTCACAAACGTGTCCTGGCTTCGTTTCAACTAAGCGAACGAATTGCGACCAAGCAATTTTTTTAACCTCCTTGATTGCGACGACCCGCCGGCGGCCGGCGGACGAAACGCTGGGCCGACTGGCTCTGTCGGCCGGGGAGCCGTGCAGTAGCGCAGCCGTGGCGCAGCCAATTGCCAGCTCATCCCCTCCTGACGTCACACGAAAACGCCACAGAAAATGGGCGAGCGTAAAGAGAGGAGGACAGCGTTTTCGAATTAGTTTTTCTACTAAATAAAATCGCGTAAACGCGCCTAGAGTGGTCGAAACATGGCCTGGGGACTCCGGACTACAATTTGCGCTAGTAATCCCGCAATGTTTACATATCACTTCAGTGTCCCTTTAAGATGGCCGCTGTTTCCCTGACGAAGACAAGTCCTCTTGCTGAAACGTTTGTGTATGCCTCGTTCGGTTGCCCTTCTTTGAACTGACATGCGCGCAAGAAGATATTGCCCGATGCTCACGGCTCTCAGCTCTTCTTCTTTCTGCCGGCCTCGGGCCACGTCTCGGTAGAAGAGCACCGGCTCCGCTTCCTCCCGCAGGCCGGGCGGAGAGCAGCTGTCGCCGTCGAAGCCGAAATGCAGGGCCGGGCTCCGCCTGAGCTGGTAGCGCGCAAGCACGGCCCGCGCCTCGTCCACCCACGAGACGAAAGCCAGGTTCTGGCTGAAGATGCGCTCCAGCTGCCGCACGCGCTCCTTGGTGTCCTCGCGCTCGTTCTTCGAAGGAGGAGACAACAACTCCGGGTTATGATAAGTTTCATCAAACGCGAAAAGGTTCCGTCGTTGCCGTCAACACGATTGGTACGAAAAACCGCGTGACCTCATCAGCGGCGGGAACTTCGCAGTGGAGGACCGCGGTGGTGCTCTGTAGTCGTGCAGAAGTGCAGAAGTGTATTCTGGTGCCTTTATGTAACTAACGCGATTGAGGCCGGTTTTAGAATGATATGTTGAGCAAAAATTTTAACCTGAATGTCTTTCAACGATTTTGAAGTGTATTCCAGACTAAGTTTTACTCTGTGGAGTCGCTTTCTTCAAGGAAAAACTTGCAATAACGAGGCCTAACACGATTCTCTTCATTTTTTTTGTAGTGTGGTATCGCGCCATAAAAAAATGTCATGATACGCAGTATCGTCCCCGCGCCTAACGTCCCCGCGCCTATCGCATTTTTGATGAAGAATCATATGTTTAGCCTCGTCAGACTCAGTGGGAAGCGCACATACGGTTCAACTGCTCCTAAAAATGAGCTTTGTGTTGTGGCATTGCACCATGTGAGCTCGATATTTTGCATTGAAACATGTAATTGAGGCATGTCGTCGGGACATAATGGAAGGACCGGAGCAAAACACACTGAAACCGCTGTGTATTTTTGCTTGTTGTGCCTAAACTAACAAGAATTCGGGTCGAAACACCTGATTGTGAAATAGTCATACAGAGTTGCAAGTGTCGTACCCCGTTCTGTTCCGAAAGGATACGTGAGAAGCAGGCAGGTAGGACTCGCTCGACGGCCATCAGGCAGAGCAGCTGAGTGTCGGACACGTCTTCGAACGTCCGCCCGCGGACGCTTTTGGCGAACAGCTGGCGCAGAGACGCGAACTTGTCGGGTAGGAAAGGCGCCAGCTGCACCAGCACCAGGAAGCCGAGGTAGTTTAGGGTGGCTCGCGGTCGGAGCTCTCGCATGGCGGTGGCCAGGAAATGACGCACGTAGTCGGAAGACCGCACGACGACCGTGGCCTCGGCGCTGTCGAACGAGTCGACCCTGTCGAACGCAGCGCCCAGCAGGTTTCGATACCCCGGATCGAGGTCCGAAAGCTTGGCGACATAAGCCGCGGTGGCGTCGGTGTCCGGCATGGCTGGAACTAACGGAGTGGAGCCGAGGCGTACGAACGCGGCCATGACTTCATCGAGCAGTGCGTCGCCGGCGCTTTGGGAAATCTCCGCGGCCAGATCCCTGAGCGCCATGCGGAAGGTTCTCGTGACGCTCTGTCGAGAAGCGTCGTTGCAGGAGAAGATGAACCGGGGCTTGTTCAGCTCGGCCAGAGTCGCTTCAGCGGCGGAGCCCCGAGGATTGCGAACCAGGGATACTCTGACGAGGGCTTCGAGACCCAGATCCCGCACGAGCTGACCCGCGTACGTCCACACGTCCGCCACGCCCGCTTCCTGCGTCCTGGGCCACTGACCGATCTTCCAGCCCTTGTAGAGATCCTGCACTCGGTCCAGGCCGGTGTTGGCTTTGTTGCGATCTGCGCATGCTCGGCGAAGGGACGCCGCCAGCTGCACATCCTTGCGGTTGGAGATGTCCAGCAAGGGTGCCAGGTCCCTGGTGAGGGCGTCCTGTATGAGCGTGTCGGTCGATATGCCACCGCCGGCTCCGGTTCCCTTGACCGTGTGCGCCTTCGTCCAGGCCTCGCACACGTGCTCGTAGAAATTGTCGCACGTTTTCTTGCTGGCACTGAGCAGAGACGAGAGGTAGTCGGCCTCGCGGTTGCAGTAGTCGCTGTCGCAGTAAACGATGTCTCCGGCTTGCCCCGATTGGGTGGCAGTGGTGCTCGGGATCGTCGAAGAGGGCTGGGACTCTGTCGGACTGCTGGTGGCTTTGGTGATGATAATGAATGACACCAAGATCAGCAGCAGCGCCAACAGCAGCAGGCAGAACGACGCGCTTATCATGCACACGATCAATTTGGGTGAGCGATCGGGGCGTTCGGACGACCGGGTCTTTTTACCGTGCCTCTTGCCTTTTCGCGATTTACTTCGCCCTTTCGACTTGCTTTTCTTCGCGCCAGATTTCTTCCTTTTGTGCCCTTCTTCTTCGCCCTTGTGAGGAGTTCGCAAAGACGACTTTTTGTCATGCGGTTTTCGAGCGACGTCTCCCTTCTTCACGCTCTTCCCGGCGGCGCCGTCGTCATGTGGAGATGAAGGACTCGCAGGCGAAGCTGAAGGAGAATAGGGAGACTCTGTTTGCCGTTCCCTTTTCGTTCGGGCTGGTTTTCCCCCGGTTTTGTTGTCTTCAAGCTGCCCTTTCTTGTCTCTAGCTCCAGGTCCAGTAGGCGAAACCGTTTTAGAAGCAGGGGACATTGCTTCTCCTTCCGTGCTCTTTCCCTTTGTGCTTTTTTGTGATAAAGATTTTCTCATCCTCTTCTTGTCTTTAGCTACAGGTTCAGTAGGAGGAACGGATTTAGAAGAAGGGGACATTGCTTCTCCTTCCGTGCTCTTTCCCTTTGTGCTTTTTTGGGATAAAGATTTTCTCCTCTTCTTGTCTTTAGCTACAGGTCCAGTAGGAGAAACGGATTTAGAAGAAGGGGACATTGCTTCTCCTTCCGTGCTCTTTCCATTTGTGCTTTTTTGGGATAAAGATTTTCTCCTCTTGTCTTTAGTTACAGGTTCAGTAGGAGAAGGTGATTTAGAAGAAGGAGACATTGCTTCTCCTTCCGTGCTCTTTCCCTTTGTGCTTTTTTGGGATAAAGATTTTCTCCTCTTCTTGTCTTTAGCTACAGGTTCAGTAGGAGGAACGGATTTAGAAGAAGGGGACATTGCTTCTCCTTCCGTGCTCTTTCCCATTGTGCTTGTTGGGGATAAATATTTCCTTCCTGCATCCTTTTCCAACGGACTTCTGTGTTCACTTTCAGGATTTAAAGGCGCTGTTGAAGCACCAGCAGGAGACTCTTTCTTCACCTTCTTTTCTTTCGCGGAGTTTGATTTTCCCGCCACTGCAACGCGGAAGCTCACAAATTGTTTTTCCGGAGTGATGTAGAAAGGTGCCTCAAACGAATCGGCACTTAAACCAGCTGGAGGATTTATTAGTGTTAAAGTTGCCTGCTCTCGCTGTGTTGCCTTGTCCGGAAGTAAACCTCTATTCGTTGGCGATTCTTCCGCGCTCTTTGCAGAGCTTCCTGCGTCGCGAATGAGGCCGTGCAGTGATGGCGTTTTCATTGCGCCAGCATACGGCGTCGCTATAACTTCCTTCTGGCGTTCAGATTGAGTTGCACGAGGCCGCATTTTCTTTTTTCTTGGTGAACTTTTTGCTGTGGTCGCTGTTTTTGGCGACACAGTGAGTGAATCTTTAACCGTTGTTGTTGACGCCCTTAGTTCGGAATGTATCCAGGAGATGTCCGGTGATGATGAGTCAAGTTTTGTTGCCGACACTGCAGTGTCTCCCACTTCGTCGGCCACGTGCTCACGGTAGTGCCAAACTTTAGTAACTGCTCGTGACCTTGACCGGCTAGATTTCGTCGTCTGCCTCCTTCTGGGCCCAGACGCTTTGGAGAGTGCTGCGTTCGCTTGCCCGTCTTGTTCACGTAAGTCTCTCTTGATTATGGTGCTGACCAAAGGAGCTGCGTTCAAAAACCACTTCATGATGTGTCTAGCCTGTTGCTCCAGGGGGCGGAGGTATGGGGGGACACGGCGCGCTGCACCCCGCCGACTGCCGAGTGAGTGGCGACCATATTGACCACACGCATCACGCGCAGGGTGTGGGTGCTCGCTGGTGCCAGCCTGGGTGGACTTGCTTCTTGCTTTATGTTTGCGTTTGACAAGTCGCTTTGACGGATTTTCCTTTGTTTCGGGGATCTGTTCGTCAGACCCAACCACCGTGGGCAGCTCTCGAAATGCGTCGGGGCCAGAAAGTGTCGGTGGAAGATCGTCATTGCCTTCCGTTCTCAGCGAAACCTGTTCCTGCACCTTGCCGTCAGAAGAGCGGCTCAGTGCGCCGACGGAGAGACCTGAGCGCGATGGCTGCTCAGCTACTTCAAGAGGAGGAATGAACGGGGAGTCCATCGTCCGCACTCTCGTTCGCAGCAACGATTCTGTTGGATTCCCGGGCTCAACGGTTGGCACTGAGGCCGTTGCTGCGAGACGTTCCCTCTCGTCCCCAGGCGGCAGGGCCGCTGGAAACACACTTGGATGTCGCTCTTGCGAAGCTGCAGATTCTGTCGAACGAAGATTCCTCTCGTAAACTGTTGCAGGCGATTCTTCGTACACCATTTTAAAGGCTGCGCCAGCAGGCACTAGCTCTAGTAATTGCACCGAGGGTCTTTCCTCAATGAGTCGTTCTTCGTCATCTAGTGGTACGAGAACATGAAGCGAAATTGGCTTGAGCTCTTGCGAAGGTGGCATTGGAAGTGTATTATCAACGAGTCGGTCCTCAACATTCAGTGAAACGGGAACTGGATGCAAAACCGGATGAGCCTCTTGCGAGCGCCGTTGGTTTTGGTAGCCAACTGCGCTTGAATGTCCATTTTTCAGGTTGGGCGACTGCGGCCGAGGGGTAGAGGCAAGGAGATTCGCGGAAGAGCGCCGAGAGTCCTTTCGGTGCACCGTCAGGGTTGACGGCCTGTGTTCCGGCGCCAGATCGAAGTGACCGGAAGATTGGGGTCTGTGCCACGTGATGGCTTGCGGAGATGACGTTTCGACGACGACAACGTCTCCGTTAGAGCCAACCGACGCTACCCTTTCCGCTGGTGGAGTACTGGTTACCGACCTCTCCATAACGGGGTAGTCAGGCTGTAGTTTAGTGGTGGAGCCTGACAGTAGCCCCACTGAATTTACTCGGACAGGTCCTGGCTCGTGGGCTGGATTTCGTAAGGCCTGTGTCCGAGAGCTTTCACTGAGGTTTTTAGTCGGCACGTCTGGAACTAAGGCTTTATCATTGCTTGAGCAAGTGAGGCTGCCAGCTGTGATTGGGGCACTCCCGGCAGTAGCCTCGTCTTTTAGCTCAGCAGCACGAGGAACATGCGGTTGGCCATCACTCCGCAGGGGTGTCCCGTCAGGCAGTTGTTCATGCGACCAGACTGGTGGCATTTTAACTTGCGGTAAGTCTGAAATGTCATGTTGGTTACGTCGAATTCGTGAATGCTCATGTCCGCTTTCCGCAGAAGACTTGACGGTCTCGATACGCGGCACGGAGAGCGTACCGGTTGGATGGCGTTGACCTGTGAATGGCTGTTGCTGTGACTGGATTGCTTGTCCAGCTGGCACACAGCTCCGAGATGCTTGAGGCCGGACACTTCCCTCACGGCTTCCACGTGCGGGTGGTCCGACTGCTTCTATTCGTTGGACAGAGCTGACAGCGGTCGGGTAGCACTGGTCTGGCTCCATCGCGTGGCGGTGTGGTACCTCCTGTAACCACATTGTCAGTGTCGTACGTTCCTCTAGCAACTTTTCGCTGTCTGACAACTCCCACCAGGCTGAGCCTAGGCTCGATTGCCTCGGTGGTATGATCGGGGCGGGTGTATTGTGGTTGTCCGTGGTGCATTTTGAACGCTTCGCGGCTGCTCTGGAGACCTTGGCGCCGGCTCGTTCGTCCGCGCGTTCGGTAGAACGTTGGTCAACACTGTGTTTCCGCTGACCGATTGAAGTGCTGCTTCCTTTTTGAGAACACAGTGACCCAGATACTTTACTTAGAGCCGGAATGGAAGCCGTGACTGGTCTCGCTGTGCCGAAAAAGAGCTGAGGGAAAGGCGGTGCTATTCCTGATTGAGAAATTCCTTCGCGAAGCGAAATGCCGTATGTCTCGCCTTCCGGCGAGTTCCCTGATAGACCATCGCGCGGGGCCATATCGTCGCTGTAGTGTATGTCGAAAGTGGTCTCCCCAAAGCTTTGCGTGGAGCCCCAAAAAAGCGGTGTTGCTGTTTCCATTGTTTCCGCTGGGGCTTCTTGCGTTGGTCTTTGGTAGTTTCCAGGCGTTCCTCTGTTGTCACAGGTGGTCTGGTTTGCCGGTTGCCGCCGGGCGCTGCTCGTACCAGGCCGGGCAGCGTGCTGAAAAGGCTGAATCATCAGAAAAAGAATTATACACATTCGTTCTTGATCCGGTTACGGCACAGCGGAACTGTTACTACGCCGTTACTTTTCAGGGAGTATACACGATATGCTTGCACCTGCTTCAGCCAAAGGCGAGGGCGTGACGGAAGCTCGTCTGGTCGGGGGACAGTTGCAATAAAACGAAGACGCCGCCCAAAAGAACCTTTGGTCGGTGTCCCGGTAACAAGTTTCTTCTGGTTGGTGTACTTGTTTTATTGCCGCTTCAGCTGGGAACACAAACTATCACAAAAGATTGCGGTCGAGGTAACACTAACAGTCGCGCTATAAAAATAGACCCGAGAAAAACGGGTGGTGGTGACGGGTGAAAAAGTAAGGAGCAAAAAATCCCGAGATAAAAACAGCTCAAAACGGAGCATGCAGTGTGGGCCCCCTACTTAAACCTCCGAATGGCTTTCTTCATTTCTGTTTTTTTTTTTTTGCAAATTCATTGCAAAATGCGCCGTCGTGCTGAGAACGGGCGTCGAATCCCTATCGCTTGCAATTACGAAATATTTATTGATGAGTATTTATTTGATATTTAAGCGAGAGGCTACCCAGCACCTAGAATTTTTTTATTCGTATAGAGGGCTGGGGAAGAGGAAAGGGTAGGCCAACGATGTGGGATTATATTCGGCAATTGCTCGTGTACGGTGTCATTCCCCTAAGCGACGGACCCGGATGTCAACGGGCGCGCGTGTTTTGAAAGGAGGTTGCTATGAATGCGTAATATCGTCTGCCTTTTCTCACGTAGTTTATTTGTCGTCGCTGTAGTCGTTTATAAGCATATTAAGTCAAGAAGGTTATGAAAAAGGGTCGTGTCGTGTTCAAATATTCCCAGTAACGCACTACTTGCGCCCTGCGGAGTAACATCCGGCTGCGGTGATGAAGCACAGAGGCAACTTGTAACAGAAGGACGGCGCCTGACTTTACTATAACCTCTTCCCAACACACAATTTGTGGGTTGTTGCTGGCACGAATATTTTCACCGTGCGACTGCGCATGGCCTGACACACACCCGGGTACTCACCTGAAGTTCCTGCGCTGTGTTCGTCATTGGTGGATGGCGCAATGGAGTTCTCGTGGCCATCGTGGCGGGGGGCGGCCTGGCCTGCGCTGTGTCGAGAGCCAACCGTCCAGGAGGCGTAAAGGAGGTTCTTGCGACTGCGCGAGAGGCAGTGCGGCATGGTCACTGTTAAGTCGATCGCTGCTGGCACGGGGTGCACAAAATTGCCGAAACGCATGGCGTCGTGCGTATAGATCCCCCTTCGTAGCCCTTTGAATGAATCGCGGCTGCGCTGTAAAATGCAGCTGGTGCTCCACCTTTATGTTGTGAGTGTGCGCGGTCTTGGAGGCGGGATCTAAACGTGAGAAGTCGTTCATTTTAACTCTGGTCATTGTCCTGCTTGGGGTGAGAGGAAAATGGAGCTCTCCTCATTTTCTCGATCGGTCCCTCTGGGCTGTAGACCAGTGGCGGTCCCAAGGGGGGGGCGAAGGGGGCGGTCGCCCCCCCCAAAGAGGTCCTCAGTTTCTTATTTTTAGTCTTTTTAAGCATTCCACTTGCGCGAAGTTAAATCCCTGTGGGTTGCACCGCATACGCGTACACACGCTTCCATGGTTATCACCACTTCCACAGAATTGGCGCAAGGAGAGGAGCGATTCTTTATTCGCCTCGCCCCCCCCCTCCCCCCCCCCAAAAAAAAATCGCCCCTCCCAAAACCAATCTCTGGGACCGCTACTGCTGTAGACACTGCGGGCACTCAGAAAGTGAAAGATATGCTACCGCATTCAAATTTCCTTCACAATTCGCGGTCCTCCTCACGCCCTCCCCGCTGGTGGCGCCTATAGCTTGTATTCGCCGGCGAGGCACGCATGCAGGCAACCATGTGAGTGTGCCGTCACTGCATGGTTACGTCGGGCTAATGGCGTATTTGTCCATGCTAAGCACATAATTTGTGTTGGACGTTCCAAACACTACTCCACCGAACGCAAGTAATGCCTCGAGTCCAATGTGAGTGCGATTAATAGCATCTCCGTTGACACCACCGTTGAGAATCGGGTTGAAACAGAGCAGACGACGCACGCCGGTGTTTTTTTTTTTATTCGGCGTACGGCCGCAGTGGCACAAGCCACGCCATGTCCGTGACACAGCGGTCATGTCTGTGGTCGTTTCCCGTGTTGCCAAGCCAAACAACTGACAGCTAAACTTTTCAATGAATACCACCTATGGGCAATTAAATTGAATCTCTGGTTGACTTGCCTTCCAGCTGGGAGTCGCTCCGGGGCATGGCTCTGGTGTACGTGGCTCTCCTGGGCCCACCTGGGAACGCGTCCAGGGGACTGCCGGTTGTCGCTGGAAGTGGTGTACGGGCAAAGGGCTGGAGTTTGTCCGCGTCCTGGTCATTGTTTGGGCCCTCGCCGCCATGTCGGGTACCGGGCCTGATGCGTTTCATAGGGAAGGCAGGTGCTGCTAGCTCGCCGTACCGCTCCGTCGTTCTTCTTCCTTCTCTTTCAGTCTCCTTTGTCTGCAGGGCCGGAATCGCGAGATTCCGTTCCCCCGTGGGTACAAGCTCGCCACTTCCTGCACACATGCAGCGCCATCTTCATGTTGGTTTAGAACGTTTCTTTTATTGTTGTGGGCAACTGCTGCTCCGTACTCTATTGCATTTATCAAACGTTTTCCCAATTCCCATAACCTACCCCCTATCCCCCATACACCAAAATTCGCTATAGCGCAACTCGGCGTCTTTGTATCCTTTGTAAATAAAAAAACTGTGGTTGATTCCTCTGTCATAGGAATCGGTAAAACATGAAAGTGAAATGCCCAGCGAAATCAGCAGCTGAGCATGATTTGCGGGTCGGCGGCTGCCTTGAGGGTATGCTTGGCGAGCGACGTCCTGCTGGCGTGTCGCGTTGGCAGAAATGTACTGGAGTCATTTCCGTGACGGATATGACGCCAGTGAAATCTTTGGGTATCGCGGCATAGAACATGTTCGTGTTAAAATATAAAACCTGAAAATGAACAATCCTAAGTATAATGTATTACTCTTTAGTATTAAAGGTCGCTTCCCCGCAAAAGACCCTATTTGTAGGGGTGCACCCTTTACATGCCGCTTGCTTCGTTGTACTGGCGTCACTTCCGTGACGGATATGACGTCAGCGAAATCTTCGTGTATCCGGGAACAAAACACTTTCGTGTTAAAAACAGTTGTATGAATTGATAAGACACGCATGCGCGCTGGTATGTGATACGAGGTGGCAGGGGGCATTTATACGTTGTCTTGTTCATTAAACTTTTCACAGTTGCGAGTAGCGCATCAACCGTTTCGCGTGTCCTTTTTTCCTTTAATGCTGTGGTCGTCGTGTAAAGTTCAGCACTCTATGTTCCATGATGTTTAAATACCAACTAGCTCAACACAAATATGGAAGTGTTTTTGTACCTGCATTGGTTCCTTCTTGGAAAATTCCCGCAATATGGTAGCTATGAAGCAAATCGCATTCGCTTCTCTATGGTATCAATGATGATTGCAATGCAATGATGATTGCATCATCATTTCAATATCATCATTGCATTTGATTACAACCATAGTGCAATCATCATCATCATTACAGTGAATTCACCGCACAAGCTGCAGCCTGCACCCAGAGACGTTCTCAACACGGGCGAAAAGGTCTTCAACAAACGGTAATTGCTAGAGGATGTGCAGCTCCTTCGCCAGCATGGAAGTGTAGGGAAAATGTTTAGCTATCGGATGTGGGTTGAACTAAACACATGATACAGCCCTTATGTTGACATTGTGCAGCAGCTGTTCATGTTCAATTTAACAACCGTGGTGACTGTGTTTTAGAATAAGCTTTTATCTAGTTACTAGGTCATACTTGTCTCTTGCATAATGCTACGTTTGCAGCTGGAAGACAGCAAAAAAAAAAAAGATACATCCTGCCAAAACGATTCGCCCATTACCCACCTTTGATACACAGCGTGCTGCCGCTATAGGTGTTGTCATTCTTAGCGAGCCTTCCAGGTGTTCCAGGAGAAGGTACTTATAAATCACAGCTGAGTTCAACGATTACACAGGTGCCTTGCACTATAAGAAGTACCCGTAGGTCGTCTTCACCACAGCGCTGCCAAATGACCAATTGAGGTGACCAGGTGTGCTAATTTGGTGAATCGCGAAGCCCAACTTAAGATTTGACTAAAGAAATGCATGTGCGCAGAGACAACACGCAAAGAGTGAGTGGCGTTTTGCGCATTGCGAAATGTCCCTGCACAGATGCCCTTTTTCGTTCAAATCGAATGCTCGGCCACGTCATTCGCTGAACTCGCCCACTAAGCCGAATTCGAACACTTCGCACATCTTTGCTAACGCACAGCGTTAGCAGAGATACTGTACTGTGCTGATGCGCGCAAATTGTGCATGCGCCCAGAAGAAGTATTGGTGCAATGCTTTCCATTACTAGTACTACGAGGTTAAATATCTTTTGAAACTTTTACGTATTTTACTGCAAAGCAGCATATGTCTAACCCCCCCAGTTTTCATTCCGGTGTCATCGATTTACTCGACGCCGCTCCGGGGCTCCTCCTCACCACCGCTGACACGTCTTTCACAACTATTTTTCCCCTCGCCTCCTCGGATGCCACTTTGGCAAGTTGCGCAATCGGCAGCTTACGGCGGTATTGCGGTTATCAGATGATTGCAAAAAAAATTACACCATCTTCCCACGTGGGAACCCTGAGGGGATGCAAAGCCGTGGAGTAGTAGCGTGTTAATTGGTTGTTAGAGTAAAGACACGTGTAGTAGCGTATTAAATGTCTTCTTTATTTATCAAGCAGTGGGGAACGTTTTGCGGCTTCTCGTTCTCAAAGCGAGGAATCCGCTGTTCCACGCTGGCGTTTCGAAGCGTTGTCACGTTGCCGAACGCTATTTGGATCAGCTACTTGCCGCTGGCGTTTCAAAGCGGCTTCTCGTTCTCGGAGCGAGGAATCCGCTGCTCGACGCTGCCGTTTACGTTCGGCGTCGCGAGCTCTCCTCTGTGCAGCCTTGTCTTCGGAGGTGCTCGCGGTTCTAACAGTGTGCCGGCTGGCGCTAGTTGAAGGTGTGCCAGCCAGTTCGCTGACGGAATCGTTGGCGTCCATTTCCAGTCATCGGACGGCGCAGTACCGAAGAAGCAACTGAGCGGAGCGCGGACGCGTTTATCTGCAGAGCAGAGGGAGTTGAGAGGGGGAGCAGCGCGCATGCGCGTGATTAGACGGCTGGTGTGCAGAGAGGAGTGGAGGAGCAGCTTACGCTAGCGCACAGGTGGTGTGGAGAAAAGGAGGGGAGAGAAAGCGGCGTTATCACAGCTGTTGTGGAGAGGAGAGGTGCGGACGCCGGACGACGGAGGGTAAGAGATGCTTTGCATCTAAAAATAAACAGAAGCGCGGATGGGCGTCAAAAATGCGCCGACGATTACTATACTCCCTAATATGAAATTTTTGCGCAGGGCAAGCTGTAGTCTTCTCGGGCACGGCGCATTTCAGGTGCGTCTCAGGAAGTGTTCGCGTGATCACCGAACGCACGGCGACGTGCGCAACCCTGCTGCTACCACGCAGCGCGCCGCCGCCGCCGGCCAGCATGCTGCCAATCGTGTTTGAAGCTCCCTCGCGAATGCCGCGAGGTTCGGATTAGCCCCGCACAAGGGAGCAGGGAGCATGTTGTTGCAAATCGTGTTTGAACGTCCTGCGCAAATGTCACGTAGTTTGGATTAGCGGAGAATGGAACAGCGTCTGCGGAAAGTGTCAGAGGGAGGGCGTCCTTGGTGGGGACGCTTGAGACATGTGTGAGGGAAAGGCAGTGAGAGATGACGCCGTAGCCGCACGTGTCGTACTCCACCTCACCCTTCGCTAGACGCTGCTCTCCATTTTCTTTCTTTCGTCGCTGTTGCGCCACTCGGTTACGCGGACATAAACAGACACCGCTCCCGCGAAGCCCACTGCCAACGGGCTGCCCCCTAAAACGACCGAAACCCGCCGTCGCCGTTTCCGCTCAAATTCCACTTCGCCACGGAGCTCCGAATCCCTCCCGGTTTAGGAGAAACTTGCCCAGTTAGAACGGTGGCGGGCGCCCATATTTCTTTTTCATGTTGGAAGGCCTTCGAAGCGATATTCTCGCCGGTGTCTTTCAGGCCTAAGTATGCGCCATCATCGGTCGGTTGACGGTTCATGCGTGCGCGGTTTGCAGGCGGAAAAAGGGGTGCGTGCAAACACACCTAGGCTTCATGCCGCTACCGATGAAATGCCGGTTGTGCTGGTGGGAGATTTACATGTCGAAATCACATGGCTGAGTGCGCTTAGTCGGCTGTCCTTAATAGAGTGGTTCGGATGTGGGTTGATGTGTCGCACAGACATCTTACACAAACAGTAAGATGCATACGAGGGGGAAGGAAGACGGACAGCCGCATGTTTGTACGCGAGAATACAGCTCAATGGCTTCCAGGTGCTAAATCGTTATGGGACGGATGATGCCGTACGTTTGGAGGAAGAAGAGCAAGAATTGAAGCGCTGACCCGAACACAGGCGCGAACGGGGGCAAAAAACAAAGCTGCTCGCGCCGCCGTTACGGCCTTAAGTTCCACTCATCGAGTAGCTGCGAGTCCCTCCCGCATGAACAGCAACTTGCCCGCTTGCAACGCCATTGTGCAGCCAATATCGCTTCTTCAGAGGGATTTTAGGAGATATTTTCGACCGCGCCTGTCACTTCTAAGCGCGCGCACATGAATGGTTACCGGGTTATGCGTGCGCAGGTTTGTAGTGGAAAACAGTGAGAGGGAGGGTGGGTGGGCGTGCACGCGCAGCTATAGGTTTCGTGTCCTACTGATGGATGGCATGTCCGTTGTGCTGGTGCCAGGTTTAAACACGGGCTTTAAACGGCCAAATGGGACCAGTCCGAAGTCCTTAGTGGTAGAGCGGATTGGGTTTGTGTGTTACACAAACAGTAAGATGCTTACGACGCAGGGGGGGGGGCAACACAGGCAGCTTCATGTTTGTCTTCAAGACCAAAGCTCGGACACTTCAGAGGTTCATTCAGCTAATGGGAAGTGTGCGTCATCGGAAGTGGCTCGGAAGTGTGCTCCATCGCAAATTACAACAAACGTGCTTTGTTTCGGGCACTCCGTGGACTGCGTCTAGCTTTGCAGGTCATCCTTCTTCACAGAGTGGAAGGGCACAATTTTTTTGGTCTATGCCAGTTGCGTTCGACACTGTCCTACACGTGCGCAATTGACCGCGTTGTACCATAAAATATTTCACTGTGTGAAAGTTGCACATTATTGAAAATGTATCTAACGCTTAAAACAAGGTCAATGTTCCAGAAGCTCCACTCATTTTTTCACAAGCTAGAACTTCCTATGGATAAATCTATTCATCTCACAGGCTATCGATTTGACGTGCAATGAGTGGAATGTGGCACATCGTACGTACGTTTTTAAAGGGCGGCAATATTTCTGTTCAACACTGCTAGTCAAGGACCTTGACCTGTTGCATATTTTCTCTCTCATTGTAGCCTCCCGTCTGAAAAGCCGGCCGCTCAGTGGACTACCTGGGCCAGCAAAACTATGAAATAATGAATCCCACGGACATGGTGCTGGAATTGGCCGAGTTGCATAGGTGCAGAAGCCCTTTTACAGCGAAGACGATCAAGTCCCCGCAAATCTGTACTGCGAGAGATGGCGAACACTGCCACATCTTCAGAGAGCTCAGCGTCTGGAACGAATTTCTGTCTGTTGCTCGGCTAGAACTGAGACCGTACTCTCCCATAGAGCTGTGTTTGGGCCCTTCGGATAATGTAGGCTGGGAGCCTGACGAGGAGCAGAAGCAGCACGCCGTAACACTCATGTGTCTGCTCCTCAAAAACCATCACTGCGTAGCCGCCTTTCAAATGGAATCCTGGTACGCCCTATGTGAATACGAACCCCTGATCAGCTCCAGCCTTCGGGCTTCTTCAGCACTGAGAAGCCTACGGCTTCTTTCATCTCACGCGTTGACCTATCGTCTCCTGGAAAATCTTGCGCCTGTGATCCCATATCTGTCTCAGCTGGAAGAGCTTGAGTGCAACATCAGTGCATTGCCTGGTGGGACGATTCAAGCCCTGTGCTTGCTCGTGGTGAAGTCATTGTGCCTCAAATCCCTCTCGATTCCCACTTGTTTCATGGACCCACTGGAAGGACAGCGCTTCCGTGGCGCGCTGGTAAACAACACTGCCCTTACCAGGCTCTTTCTTAACTCGAGCTGCTTGGTGCGGGATGCGCCAGGTCAAGAAGCGTCCCTTGCTAAGTACCTCGAAAACAACAGGGTGTTGACGACCCTCGGAATTTACTGCGACGCCAGTTGGCGGTCGCGAGAGTTACGGTACGTGCTCGAATCCTTAACCCACAACAGAACCCTTACAAGCTTCTTTCTGCGCTCCTTCTTTGTAGACAACAATTCAGCCCTCGTGATAGAAAAATTTCTTGTGGAGACCACGACTCTCAGAAAATTTGAAATGGAATATTGTGCGTGGTACGAGTTCGGCGCTTCGCTATCACAGCCACTATACGACACCGGCAATTTTGGCGCTAAGACAGAACGCATTCGTCCTTGGCTGTCGATACTTCAAAATAACAGATCACTTGAAGAGCTTACGCTGAACCTTTCCGGGTTTTGCCCAGCAGAGTGCGAGGCTTTTTTTGAAGAGTTGGCAGTAAACACCAGCCTAAAACGAGTGGTTGTCGAAGACCTTGGCTGCTATTTCTCTCGGCGGCATCGTGCTAGATGCAAAAATTTTTGCACACCCAATGAGGAATGTTTAGAATCCAGGCAAGGTGTGGTCATGACAAAATGCAAGCAGCTTTGCAAGATTGGTTTCTCCCTGGACAACCCTCAAGACATGCACTGGTTTTTAGTGGCATTACCAGCTGTGCTGTCATGTGATCGTATTACGACTGTTGAATTTGACCTCGCTCTCGGTAATATAGAAGGTCTGGTCGGCTCTCTGATTGCTGGGTACCTTGAAAAAACCAAGGTTCTCAAACATCTTACGCTGGGCTTCCATGCGAGTTCAAATGCGGTTACCTCGACTGCTGTGGTCTGCAGAAAAACAATTTTGAATGCGCTATCGAAAAATATCACTGTCAGGAAGCTGTTTCTCCAGTGTGCTTCGTTCACCCAAGAAGAGACTGACCTTTTCGCTACCATCATGAGGTCGAGCCAGAGCATTAACGAAGTGCAAGTTAATACAGACGCTGCGAGCGTGGAAACGCTATTGACGGCTTTGCTGCCACACTTCTCGGAGAATTACACTATCATTTCCGCTCACTTTTACGTGAAGCAGATGCCCCTCACAAGAGAGTATTTCGGAGTGAAAGAAGTTGTTCGACGTAATCGTGACCTCGTCATGAAAGCCGCACACTACGTCGTGGGAGAAAAACATAGAGGACACTGCGCCGTTGCTGTCGAATTCATCGCTTCTAACACCGCCGCCGGCTTGGTGGACGAGGTTTGCCGGCTGGCAGCGGTTGACGAGAAATTAGCGCTGCGTATGATTCGAGACAGCTTGCAAATCCTCCGAACGATGCACGGTTTCATGCGAGCTGTGGGCGTGGTCAGAAAGAGAGTCGTATGCCATGAAGTTGGTGGCCGAAGTGTGCAGCTGGATGATCTTGACGAATGGTCCTGGTTTTCGATCAGGCGCCACCTAACGGTCGCCGACGTCTATGCATTTAAATAACGATACGTTGAATCAGACCTTTCTTTGCTTTTTTATCGCAGCTGTGGGCGCTGTCTGGAACATTTTAACTTAGCTTTACATGCCTTTTGGTCAGCAACATATAATAAGCCATGCTATGCTAATAAATTCTATGCTATGCCAAACCTTGCCGTTGGTGCATTCTTAGAGCGATTACATGGCTCATATTCTGCGAAAATTTGGCGTCAGAGGTGTGGCTGCGATGGTACCGATTGGCTTACGATTGGCTTAGATGTCAACATAACCACCCACAACATACCCCGAATCGGCTGCGAACATGGGTATGCGCCGACCTACTGTCCCTATTGGCTGCAGAGTTTCATGACTGCGAATGAGGGTATGCGCCCGCTTGATGGTTTGCAAAAATTTATGCTTTCTGGGCTGTAATTTAGACTTGAAGTGTACAGTTACGAATCGGCCCGCCACCGTACTGTCCCGCATCACTCCTCGGCTGGGCGGTGAAGCCACTGCGTGCGCATTTGCAAACAGGCCCCATCTTGTCGGTGAATCATACTTTCACGTCGAGACGCGCCCAAGGACACAGACGCCCCGCGATCGCAGCGGAGTCCTCTCTCCCCTCTCTCTCGGACTCAACGTGCGCCGATGCTACCGACTGCTCACGAACTCTGGAGCGTGCGCAAATGTAGAGTGAACGCTGTTTTGACCGTTGCGCTTTCGGGTATAAATAGAGGCCCCGCAAGCGTTATAACCCATTCCTGCTTGAGCAGTGAATCCATGCTGTCACTCTGCTCGAGTCCTGTACTGTTACCTCGCCTGTCCGGGCATTGTTCTTTGGCTTCGGCTCACCTCTCGCTATAAAGTAAACAGTTACGTTAGCCTACGGCTTCTGGACTTCTTCACGGCTGCAACAGAGGCTGGCCGCTCTCTTTACACCACGCTACCACACGTATGTCGGAGGCGACGGAGCTCGGCTCGGCTCGGCCCACCCGGTCGCAACAACGGGTTGTCAGCGGTGGGATGACAGCGTCGCAACAGTAGCCATTACAGGATGAACTGGATTCTGGAGTATCTGCGTTTTGTTTTTTAAAATATATATGAACACATATAAATATTTCTAGAAGTCTTGAGGTTTAAGCAGTAATAGAAATAAAATGAACTGCGGAAATTTTTCAGATTAATCTTCCCTCTCACCAACTGATTAATATTCGACGAGTTGGCAGCTTTCATTTCGTCTAAGGTTTAAGGAGACATTGCACATCCTTCATTCGGCATGTGGAGTCAATGTTGCGACCAAGATTCCTCTCTCTCTCTATTTCTCTCAATCAGCCAACGAGAAAAGCACATCTACGTTTTGCCCGGAAAGTGATTACATATCTCTGGCCATGCACTGTATGCATTCTCCCTCCTCCTCCCCCCCTTGCGTTTCCGAGGGGGGGGGGTAATAAAGCCGGAAGCTGTTTGCACTTAAAAAAAAAGCCGTGTCTAGGTGCCGTCCGACGGTATTATAAGCACTCCACTATATCGACGTCCACCGGCGTTTTCTAACAAAATTGCCGCGGCTGGCACTACATCGCTATAGATAACGCAAAGCTACCCAACCTAACCTAAACATAGCATAACATGACCTAACGCACACAAAGAAAGCAATTAAAACACCCAAACTAACGTAAGCCATGAAAATTATTGTTTGAAGGTAAAGGTGAAAAAAAAAAAAATTAAGGCACCAGCCTGTCTCAAACCACCGTCCTTGGGATCAAGAAGACAAGACGGATCCTCTAGACTACAACAACAGACGGTTACGGCGGTGCTAGCCAGGTCTTAAATATTCGAATGTTATCCGACGGCACTGTAGCCATGCCTGCAGCGGTCAGCTAGAGTGCCGTCGGACGGCACCCTAGACACTGAGTAAAAAAAAAACAGGTGGTGGCACTTACTTTCAGAACAGTAACCAGTTGCCTAGGTACTTGGTGCTTTTACTAACAGGCCATGCACAACCCAGTAAAAATACATACGTGTGACAACGTGTATCGGCTGAGCGCGCGGAACGACATAGACACATTCAACACGCACATGTTCCACTTAGGCAACAAATAAACAAATAAACGATGGCTTGACCGGATTACGTAGTGTCTGTTTCGGGCTTGCATCAGCCCCTGCGGTTTTCCAGAAAATAATCTAAAAAAATTTCCCCGCATTTCCCCGAGGGGAAGAATGTGAAAGTGCGAATGCAGGAGTTGAATTTGCGCGGTTCGGTAATGTTCGCGAAAGAGAGATCACACACACACACACACAACTACAAAGAAAGAAAGATGCATTTATTCACAGACACCTTATTTGTGTTGTCGTTGTACTTGATTGCTAGAGCGGATCTCAGCTTTGAAATTTCGTGTCAGTACTCCTTTAAGCGTGTGCATTAGCCCTTCTCACGCCCGATTCCTGGCCAATCCCCCACGTGGGTATGTGCCATGCACAGACACCTACTTGTGTTGTCGTTGTACTTGATTGCTAGAGCGGATCTCAGCTTTGAAATTTCGTGTCAGTACTCCTTTAAGCGGGTGCATTAGCCCTTCTCACGCCCGATTTTTGGCCAATCGCCCTAAGTGGGTATGTGCTAAAGAAATTAGGAACTCTTCTTGGACAATCGCCCTAAGTGGGTATGTGGTGCGGACGGACGGACGGCGGTGGACGCGTGATTCAGATTACTTGGCCAATCGCCCTAAGTGGGTATGTGCTAAAGAAATTAGGAACTCTTCTTGGCCAATCGCCCTAAGTGGGTATGTGGTGCGGACGGACGGACGGCGGTGGACGCGTGATTCAGATTACTTGGCCAATCGCCCTAAGTGGGTATGTGCTAGAGAAATTAGGAACTCTTCTTGGCCAATCGCCCTAAGTGGGTATGTGGTGCGGACGGACGGACGGCGGTGGACGCGTGATTCAGGGTCGCTTAAGAAGTGCATTCGCACTTAAAAACTGCGGTTGATTCGTCTGTCATAGGAATCGGTAAAACACGAAAGTGAAATGTGCAGCGAAATCTGCAAAGGGATGGAGTTTGTCCGCGACCTGGTCATTGTTCGGGCCCTCGCCGCCATGTCGGGTACCGGGCCTGATGCGTTTCATTGGGAAGGCAGGTGCTGCTAGCTCGCCGTACCGCTCCGTCGTTCTTCTTCCTTCTCTTTCAGTCTCCTTTGTCTGCAGGGCCGGAATCGCGAGATTCTGTTCCCCCTGGGTACAAGCTCGCCACTTCCTGCACACATGCAGCGCCATCTACATGTTGGTCTAGAACGTTGCTTATATGGTTGTGGGCAACTGCTGCTCCGTACTCCATTGCATTTAGCAAACGTTTTCCCCGATTCCCATAACCTACCCCCTATCCCCCATACACCAAAATTCGCTAAAGCGTAACTCGGCGTCTTTGTATCCTTTGTAAATAAAAAAAAACTGTGGTTGATTCCTCTGTCATAGGAATCGGTAAAACATGAAAGTGAAATGTGCAGCGAAATCTGCAGCTGAACATGATTTGCGGGTAGGCGGCTGTCTTGTGGGTGTGCTTGGCGAGCGACGTCCTGCTCGCGTGTCGCTTCGGCAAAGGTGTACTGGCGTCATTCCCGTGACGGATATGACGTCAGTGAAATCTTGGTGTATCCCAGCATAAAACACTGTCGTGTTGAAATATAAAACCCGAAAACGAACAACCCTAAGTATAACGTAGTCTTTAGTACTAAAAGTTGCTTCCCCGCAATGAGGCCCTACGTGCAGCGGTGCACCCTTTGCCGCTTGCTTCGTAGTACTGGCGTCATTTCCGTGACGGATATTGTCAGTGAAATGTTCGTGTATCCCGGAATAAAACACTTTCGTGTTAAAATACTAGAAGGTTGCTCTGGGAGGGCTGTGTTACCTTTGTGTCATTTTGATCTGGGGTTGAACGCGCAATGAATATGATGTTAATTTACAAGCTCTGTTGATTCGTGCTTACACGCGTCAACAGAGTGGTGTTGTCTCGTGCCTGTTACCCGCTGCATTCGAGAGTCAAGAGCTCAGCAGGCTGATTGCAGATAGCATGATACCCTTCCACCATGATCCTACTAAGTGGCGACGGGGCGGGAAAAGGAGCCCCAAAATAAATGACCGGTGTGGCTTCATGACCAAGGTAGATTTTACCCGAAGAGAAGGCCACACTTTGAAAAGCTCTGGATGAACTGCGCATGCGTGCAGTTTACCGACTTTGCGGCCAGTCGGTGCAGCATGCACCGGAGTTTGGGCACTCCGTCTGTATTTTTTTTATCCTCTCTGTACATCTCCTTTCTTTCTGCTGGGGGATTATGTGGTGTCGCCTATCTGGGTCGATGTCTGATAATGTGGGCCTCTGACAGCGATGTCGGTGTTACGGTGACTGCAAATGTTGTTGGGATCCATGTTATATTCCTAGTAAAAGGTTTTGGAGTTCGCTCCTGTTCCGTGCGTGGTCTCCGTTCATTACACGGCGTCATCGACGTTTCAGTTGACGGCACAATAAATGGGTCGGCCTCGATCATTGTGGCCCAAGGGCGCATAATATGCCTGCCGATTGGGTGAGGCTCTTGATGGTGTCGTTGAAGGGTGGATCCTATGTAAGCATCACTGCCGTACGCAAGCACCACCGTACGATCCGTCGGCCGTCCAGCGTACGTCCATTCTGGCTCTAGCGGACGTCCGTTTCAGAGCCGATGGGCATGCCGTGTACGTCCGTGGGACGTCCGTATTTAACACTTTCATACGCTCATTGGGACGTCTGAAATTGGATGTATTTTGGATGTTAGGCAACAACTTGCAGATTCACGGATGTTTCATTTACGAAAAGCGTGTTACTCAGGGAATACGCTGCAATATAGAGCCACTGAAACCTCATCTAGTGGCTCTTGTTGCATACGGGAAGGACGACCCGAGCCGAGCTCCGTCGCCTCCGACATACGTTTGGTAGCGTGATTTGAAGCGAGCGGCCAGCCAATGTTGCAGCCGTGAAGAAGTCCAGAAGCCGTAGGCAAACGTAACTGTTTACTTCAAAGCGAGAGATGAGCCGAAGCCAAAGAACAATGCCCCGACGGGCGAGGTTACAGTACAGGACTCGAGCAGATTGACAACATTGATTCACTGCTCAAACAGGAAAGAACTACAGCGCTTGGGGGGTCTTTTTTATACACATAGCGCCAACGGTCAAAACAAGCGATCCCTCTAGATTCTGCACACGACACGAACATTGCTTTTGTTGTATTTAGACTTCGGATAAGTGGACAAAACATTCTGGTTCTTAGTCTAGAGACGAAGCAAAGAATATTTCAAGCGTTTCGTACTTTAGCGCTCAGCGAATTGTCACACGCAAACCTTAGGGCCCACTCGTGCACTGTGGGAAGGCAGACGGTCAGCGTGTATGTACAGTCATCAAAAGTTTTAACAGCAACAATAAACGAGGTGCCAGCGTATTCCCAGAGCGGCAGCTTGCCATACCGCCCTAGGTAATTAGCGAAGTTGTGCACATGTGCCGAAGCGGCCGAGTGCAGAAAGCCAGCCTGGGGAGCACCGATTTTCGTCTTCCGAAGATGTGCCGGTAGCTATCGTAACCGGCCGCTCCGTGCGTAGGCTGGCACCCGCTTCTTTGTTATTATTAACACTTTTGACGACTGTACATCAATTTTGCGGAACGGTGAGCATAGAATATTTGTTCATGAACTGGGCAAAGAAATAACCCACTTCACAGTTTTCATGCTTCCGCGGAAGCATGAAATTTGCGAATTGCTCCGTATGAACATTTTCTTAGATAGACGAACGTTGCTAAAGTTGGCCGAGGCGCACCGGCAGGTAGCAAGGGAGGGGGGTCCACCTTGAAGCGTTGTAAACATTTTTGCAGTTCGACAAAAAATTTGCAGGGAAAATATTGGTGAATCTGGACATTACAATAATCAGGTAACGATATAAAAATTTTAAGCAAATTTCAAGTCACCCTTTGTGCATCTGATCTGAAATCACCACGTATAAACCACGATTAATCGACACCCATGCAATTACGGCGAGTGTCGCTGTTCCTAATTATAGAAATAGTGCGAGGGACAAACGCTATGATGAGCGTACTAGAGTCACTAAGCCAGCCGTATCGCCGTATGTACTGAGCTGGTGTCACAGGCTGGCTGTTTCTAGTTTTTCGTTGTATTTGAGAGTCCCTCGCACTGATACCGCCTGTTCCTCACTCGCCGATTTGTAGACGGGCCCCATGTTGCTGTTAATACTAGTTATGTAGCCGTATCGCCTCTATTTAACTAAAAGAAGCTATCGGACATGCATCGCTCAACGACACAAGCCACGGCATTTGGGCCGGGACCGTGTTTCGCTTGCTGTTTGCGCTGTCAGAATCGCGTGGATTTCACTTGTTGCAACCTCATTTTTCTTAAACGATCTCATATTTACAATCCGTTCGACTAGGCGTGAGCCAATCGTACGTATCCTAAACTCTTCCAAAGCGGCCGCCCGCTTTGGTGCGACGGCCGGACACGGTACGTCTCGGTACCGTCCGGCCAAGTGGCTTCGGTTTACGGTAGGGTTCTGCGCATGCGCGGTGGATGGAAAAACGGTTCCGGTACGGTAACGTCTACCGTCTGGACGCCACCGCGCATGCGCAGAACCCTACCGTAAACCGGAGCAAATTGGCCGTACGGTACCGAGACGTACCGTGTCCGTCGTTCGAAAGCGGACGGTCGCTTTGGAAGAGTTTGGTGGACGTACGCTTAGCTCACGCCTAGTCGAACGAATTGTAAATATGAGATCGTTTAAGAAACATGAGGTTGCAACAAGTGAAATCAGCGGGATTCTGACAGCTCAAGCAGCAATCGAAACACGGCCCCGACCCAACTGTGTGGCTTGTGTCGTCGAGCGACGAATGTACGTACGATAGCTTCTTTTAGGTTAAATAAAGGCAATACGGCTACATAGTTAGTATTAACAGCCGAACTTAACACCATGTGTTGAAAGCGAAATTCTACAATATTTACAACTTGAGTGTGAACTGTATACGTAATTACGAAAAGCCAATGATACTCGGCGTGTTGATAGAGTCTTCTTAGTGGCCAATTGTATATACAGTCGTACCTCGTTATAGCGAACTCTGATATAGCGAATTATCGGATATAGCGATCTAAATACGAAGTTTGTTTGGTCACACTTCATTTCAATTACACCTATGCTTTTTATAATGAAATCGAAACCTCTAGAGCCACGCGATATCGGCTATAACGAAGAAATATTTGGTTTCCACGAGGCTCAAAATTCGACAGCTAGCATATTAAAAGCAAAATTAAAAAAAAGTGTGTCAAAACAACCATTTTTTAGCAGCTTGAAAAACTGTACAAGTAGAAAAGGCCCTTTATTGCGTGGTCACTGAAAAACTTCATTAAGCTCAGACTGCGAAAAGCCACCAGGTGAAGGCCAGATCCTCCTTCAAGTAAATAAGAAGGCCGGCCTTTTTTGCCGGGCGAACTTTGCTCTGTTGTAATTTCACGTTCTCACGTTCCGGTCTGTTTAATTTGAAATGCCTCAAGAAGACAGATAAGGATTACGTCGTTTATTGTGGGTTCGAAGCCTAAAACAACCCGTTTTTTTAATCTAGAATTCTAGCGCGAGCCGAATTGCCGATTTATTAGAGCCGATTTTTGCCTCTACGGTTACAACGAATATCGGATATAACGAACTAATTTACCGACACTATACTACTTCGTTACAACGAGGTTCGGCTGTTATAGTTAGTTTCGGGATGGTTTCGCGAAACAAGAATTATAGCCGTTTTCTGTAACAATTTCGGCCCCTTAGGTGGGCATGCATTGACAGCAGACGGGAATTCTGCAACGTTTGCAACTTCGCTATGAACTAATTAGGACGAGCAAATGAAACTCGGCGTAATGAAACAGTCCTCTTAGCTGCCAATTTCACCGTGATTTTTTTTTTTTTCAATCTACCTACATTAGATCGAGGGCTACAGACTAGCTCTGAAGAAGAAGATTCTTATACGTATCTCTGTCGACGGATGCAAGCTTGTCCTGAACTTAGCCATAAACAGCTTCGCTGTAAAAAGAAAAGGGGGGGGGGGGGTATTCTATACAACCGAGAAAAGGTTATATGCCACCTCGGGACGCTGTCGCAACTCGAATTTGATCTTAGCCGTTGTGTGCTATTACTCTGGCAGCAGCGAATGGTTACGTATTCGGCAAGTTTTTGGACAGTATCGTATAGCGCCGAAGCATAAATTCAAATTATTGTGAAGGCCACACGCCAGCATTTCAAAACTTGGTCCCCAACATACCACAAGGGCAGTAGCGCACCGAACCAAAGCATCGGCTTCGCGGTGCTTATATTTCATAATCGCGAACATTCGTTTTCAGCTTCAATTGATGGCTCATCCAATCTAACTTGTACTCAAAACTTGTGCTGCTGATCCAATCTAACTTGTACTCAAAACTTGTGCTAAAAAAGAATTAAGAGGCGCGTTTGTTTCATCACAGGTACAAATATGCGACAACTATCCAGGGAAACTCTCCTCTCGTTTCTGTTTTAAAACCTGAAGAGGCGGTGAGGGAACGCTTTACATAGCCCAACCAGGCCCGTTCAAACAAGCACGTGCGTCCGAACGAGTAGGTCCCCAAAGCAGCGTTCAACCAACGCGTTGGTTCAACAGTCGATTGAGCGCAAAGAAAGCAGATGATGACGGTGATGATTAGTGGCTCTCCCTTTGAATCGGCGCGTCGGTTGTCAGCAACCGACTTGCCTGTTTTATTACGTGCCCTACTCCAAGTTAACCTAATAGATTTGCTTCCTCCCTCCCATCTCCTCCTCCTCCATGTTTTAAACTCAATGCCCCCACCCGCCTCCTTTCTCCCCTCGCTGTTCTAAATTCTCATCCGTATGATTACTCCGCCTGCTTACCCAAGTCACTGGACGCGAGCGCCGCCTGTAGCCACCTCCCCAGTATTGCCCGTTCACGCTGAATTCAGAGACGCCAGAGTGAGCGGACGAAAGCGACGACGACGACGAAGTCGGTTCAAGCGGAGGCGCGGCGCTTGGCGGAGGCTGTCGGGATCCCGCCACCATCAAGCGCGGATTGAGGTTCGTGGCCGCATGTCTGGAACACGGCAGTGGCTGCTGCCTTGCTGAAAGGCTCGAGTAAGCTTACTAAACGCCTGCAGCTTGCCGCCCACCATGCTGCGAGCGGCCATCTTGTCCTGGCTGTGTCTCCAGCAATTGCCTCGCGTCCACGCCGACGAGGTAGTGCTGGCGTCTCAAGCCCCACCGGCAGCAGTTCCTAACGATGTGCAAAACCTCGCAGAAGTGCTGAGCCCCGAAGCGCTTGCAGCCGCGGCGGCGCTGGCGGGAGTTAACATCACCATAATCAACGGCACGGCGTACGAAGAGTACGAAGTGCCAGATGTTGGACAGCCGAGCAGTGGCAACGACTCGCTGCCTGCGAGGCCGCCCGAGCTCAATCCCGCTCATGTCAAACCAACGCAGGAGTTAAAGCTGCCTTCGAACGTGCCTCCAGCCGCTGCAGTAGCAAAGGTCGACGCCGTAGCGCCCCAAGCCGTGGCTAAACCGAGCGAGCATGCCACGGCCTCCACGACGGCTACGACGAGGACGACTACGCTAACAACGCGGACGACAACGACTAGCGTAAATACCACCATCACGACCGCAAACGGTCCTGCGACGGTCAAGGTAGAGCTCGGTCGGCTGTCAGTGTACCCGCTGCCGGCGGTCATCGAGAACTCCGGCGCCATGGAGCTATTCTGCAGTGCCGGCTACCACGACTCGGCGAGCATTGTGTGGACACTGAATGACGAACCTATAGAAGACGTCGTGCAGCGCTCAGTCATTTCAGGCCGCAAAGATTTCTTCCTCAAGTCGCTGCGCATTCAGGTGGACCGACTCGAAGCCTTACCGGCGCCGGCGGGAAAGTACATCTTCGAATGCGTCGCCAGCGTTGACGGCAACTTGCTGAAGGAGCGCGTGGAACTGGACTCTCCTTACGGAAACTTCTGCCGCAACGACTCGGAGTGTTCGGCGCGAAATGCCGTGTGCGGCAGCTCGCTATCGTGTCGCTGCGATGGCGGCCATCCAGTGTCCTTGAACTCGTCGCACGTCACTTGCCGAGCAGCCGCGCACCTCGGCTGGCCGTGCAGTTACGACGAGCAGTGCCTGTTCGCGTCCAACAACTCTCACTGCGGCAGCAAAGGGGAGTGCGACTGCATTGAGACATTCAAGAAGGAAACTTCACCGCTGGGGAATGTTGCATGCACGCCCAGGAAACGGATCAGCGGCCCCTGCGTGGTCGACGACGACTGCAAGGACATCGGCGGCAAGTGCGGTCCTTCGCGGACGTGCCAGTGTCCCAAGGGAACTCTAGAAAACAATGGACGTTGCGTCGGACAACTGCTGCCGTCCCAAAGCCCAAACAATTCACTCTCTGCCGCCGTATCTGAAGCAGCGCCGAAAGGAATCGCCGCAAGTTTGGGGCTCGTTTACCCGCCAAACGCGAGCGCCGGGTCCACTGACCAGAACAAGTTTATGCCTCTGCGGATCCTGAAGGTGCGCGAGTTTCCGCGTGGTGCGCCCGTCAAAGAGAAGCCGAACGGCACTGCGGACGACCATGCGCACAGCCTCGAAGGCATTGTGAAAGTTGACGCGCCCCCGCACGAAAACGACACTACGCTGACTACGCTGGGCAGCCAGCGCATGCTCACAGGCAGTGGTAGCAGGATTCTGGGATCGTACTCGGCAATTTCAAGCTTGCTTTATGCACTTGCGTGTTTCGCTATTATTGAACCGGTGTTGTGACGTATTAGTGAGCAGATGCAAGTGTTTGGTCTGAAAGCGAGCACGCGTTGAAGCAAATGCAAGAACGCCGGTACTGCAACCAGCGTTTCTTCTGTAGAGAGCGCAGTGCGTCTCGGCATGAAATAGTTTTTGTGTGAGAACCTTCAAACCATTAAAAAGTTGGTTTGGTTATTTCGTCTCTGTCATTTTCTTCCATATCAGTATTCTAGCAAGGTGTAGCTGTGGCGCACTTAGAATCCAGAGGACAATAGAACATTGGCAATTTTAAATCATTGTATTGTAACAAAAGACCTTAAAAAGTTTCAAAATCCCTTTTTCTTGTTTCGGTTCCGAAGAGATTTGGCTTCGGCTGCGGCTTCGTCTTAGCGTCTGTCGTTGCAACCAAAATGGCGCTCCCCTAAGCGACATGTCGAGGCGTGCAAAGAACTCGAAAGCGACGGCATATTTGTGTGTAGTACGTTTGTGCGTGAGTAGGTTGGGCATAAATGATAGCCGGACACATCTGTGGTAATTGTGCGTGTTCACACGTGCCTTTGCGTGGTCAATTTGTGCCCGTCAAACCCCTGAAGCAACTCGAGCAGCCGGACCATGTCGCTACTCGAGTTTGAAACCCAGATGTTTCTGGACCTTCACAACGAGGATGGCCTCGTAATTGTAGCAAAGTAAGATATGACGCCTTCCAAGTATTGTTTATTTATGTGCATTTTTAAATTGTTGTCATCGCCCGCATAATGTTTAATCCACGCAATTAAACCGTGCACATTGCAGGGGCCTCGGGATAGAGCGCTTGCTGTTAAGCTTAATTAAGGTTCACAACGACCCTGGGAACCTCGTACTTATTCTGGGTACGACGGCTGAAGAAGAGGTAAGCGTTTGAGCTTTTTTTATTGAATGGCTCGCGCTCTTCAACACTTTTTAATAATTTATTGAAACGATAGGTGAATAAGCTTAAAGGGGCACTGACACAAAAATTTTGCATCTTGTTTTTTTCGTTGCGATAAGTAGCTAGTGACCTACTTATAACCTGTAGAAACCTCATTTGCTTCAGCGTGCGACGGTTGTTTAATTAGAGGCATTTTTAATGCGGCCAGTCGCAGTTTCGGTTTCAGCGAGTGCCGCGAAACGATGGATTTTGTGGATTTTGTGTGAACAAAGCTGACCACGTGACCGTCGGAGGGATATCACAGAGCAGAGCCGCCGTAGCACTGTCAAATCCCCATCGACGGCAGTTTCTGCGAATGCCCCCACGTACTGATCTCGTGAGGCGCTTAATTAGAAAGCGACCGTGGATGTGACGCAGGCGCTGCGAGTGCAAATGCTACCGCGGCTAAAGAACGACGCGCGACGCTCGAGACGGTGGGCGGCAAGACGCGCGCTGCGAGCAGCCGGCCGGTCTGCCTACAGGTCCGCCTACAGATGTGTTCGGCTCAGCACTGCGGCGGATATTCGAGTGCCGCTCTCGTAAGCGGTGCAGATGACATTTTCTAATGCAACCCGTCATCGCATCATTAACTCCTTTCTCATGTAAGCCACCATGGGCGGGACTTAGGGACAATTTCGTGCAGCGGTAACAAGCTATCACTCGAGCTACCTGCGCCGGCCTGGGCCACTTCGCGGCCGTGGCCGCCGCCTGCACAGCGACCGTGCGGCTAGCTCAGTGAGCGTTTCGTGCCTCCGGCGCGTTTTCGCATCTAATGGTAATAAACAGTAATAGAAACAGAGTGCCTGGAATCGCTCTAGAACTTTGGTCGCGGCCAACTGCCCGATGAGCTGACGAAATCACGGCGCCTCCGCCGCCAACGATCAGGTCGTTCGTTCTCGAGAGCAGAAGCTCCGCCCTCTGGCCCTCCGATTGGAGCGGCGAGCCGGGCGAGCCGGCGGAAAACGCCGGTAGTGCGGAAGCGGCAAACACAAACTCGTGACGTGTTTGGATGTTGTTTATTTACAATTGCGCGTGGTCCTCTGCTGGCTGCTCGGTTACGTTTCGCGCACTTCAAAATTGATTTTAAATATGTTCTAGGCTGTATTCGCTGCTGATATTTTGCAGATGATGTATATGTGTTCCCACCAATCTATCTCCGAAGTTATCTCGCCTTCAAAATTTTGTGTCAGTGCCCCTTTAACTACGATATTTACGCAGTGTTTACTTAACGAATTATTTATTTAGCGAAGTATTGTTTATTTTCAAGTGCTAATGACGTTATGAATAAATTTCCAAATTTGGCCAGGGTTTATTCTCGCATAGTTAAAGATGTCAAACGTTACCCTTTCCAGGAATTTTTTATAAGCCAACTTCAAGCGGACAACGTCAATCCTTTGCCGAAGTCCATAACATCGGACTGTGGTACCAAGGAGAGGCAAGTATAACCAGTTTTTCAGACGGGCTTGAATGCGATGCGTTGTGGCACGTTAAATCAGCCTTTTCGATATCGTAAACCGTTGCAAGTTCATTTATACCCGTGCTACACGTACACGAAAAATGACATTAAGTGCTTAAGGCCTTAAGTTTTAATGCCATTAATTCGCTGCTACACGCAAACAAATAATGCCATTCTCTATAATGTCATTTTTGGTTTAAGGAGTTCTGCGCAACTCATTCGCCTTCACGAACACCTTAAATCTGCCTACTATCGAATGCGATGAGCACCAAATAAAACCAACAAAACTCTCAGCACCAGAGTGTTGACGCAGAAACGTAGCTGAACTTCGAAATAAGACAATTTTTTGTGCACTCTTGGTGGCGAAGTTCTGAAGATGACGAATTTCACTAAAGCCGCGGCAAAAGAGAAAACGTCGTGTTACAGGCCATTTTGAATTCTTTGTAATTGGCTGCCGCTGGCAGGCAATGGCAGCTGCTGATGCCGCTTTTAGAAATTGCGCACACCATTTTTTAAAAAACATATTTCTCGTAAAGTTTTCTTTCACAAAAAACATTTTAAACCTTTGTAAGACGTTTTCCTCTACGTCAAAAATTTCTACAATATGAGCGCATTTCTCTTTTTGGCCATTATCACCATCATGCCTAACACATTTAATGCCTTTGCGTTTTCGCGTCTAGCACAGCCCGCCCAAATAATGTCATTCGGTATCTTAAGGCACTTAATGTCATTTTTCGTGTACGTGTGGCACGGGTATTAGTTTAAATCATTTGATGTGGGAATCCAGTCTTGTGGGGGGCACTGCCACCCTACCTCCATGTTGACTTCGTACAAGGATGAGGTACTGTTCAGGGCACCTACTGGTAGGCTGAGCGAGTGATCACTGTATGTTAGTGAGTTTCGATGCAACAGGCATAAAAAAATGATAGAAAACCTTAAAATCTCATCTTCCGCCGGAATCTACAACATTACTTCCCAAGTTTCTGATAAACACAAATCTACGGCTCCATAATCCTAACAAATATATTTGAGTAATTTCTTGAAGCGGGCTGTCTTCCGGATGGTTGGAGTGTGGGAAGAATTATTCCATTCCGTAAGTCAGGTGATAAATTTTGTCCAGAAAATTGGAGACCAGTATCAGTGACTTCGATACCATGCAAAATAATGGAACATGTCATTTAGTCGCAGCTTGCAAAATTTTTAGAGAGCAATTCTTTCTTTACCATTTCACAGCATGGGTTTCGTAAAAAAATTTTCCTGTGAAACGCAACTAATATGTTTTACTCACGATTTGCATTTTATTCTTGACCATGGCACACTCATTGACTGTATCTTTATGGATTTCTGAAAAGTGTTTAACGAAGTACCGCATGACTTACGCATTTTAAAATTGTGGAGCCTCAATCTAGATGATAACGTCCTTGCGTGGCTGATTGCTTTTCTGAGTGACTGTTCCCAATTCGTAGCGGTTAATAACTGACTCGCCCATGGTCCCTGTTGGCTCCTGGGTTCCACAGGACTCCACGTTGGGACCATTGCTCTTTCTGGTTTGCCTCTGAACATTACTACTTCGGTCAATAATTTCGCAGATGACTGCATAATTTATTGGGCAATTAATGGTCGTTCAGACGTACTTGAATTACAGGCTGACATTGATCGGGTTCAGGAATGGTGCGAGGTTTGGGGTATGACGTTAAACATTAACAATTACATGCATGCCAGCCATTGCAGCACTAGTACCAGCGCATAGCACATTAATAACATTCTTCTAAGCAGTAAAGTCTTATAAGTATCTGGGCATACACGTAACTTCTTTATTATTTTGGAAGACACAGATTGAATATATTACAGCTCAAGCTAATAGCATGTTAGGCTACCTTTGAAGAAATTTTAATCAGGCGCCTGTTCCACTGAAACTCTTACTCTACAAGGTACTGGTGCGCAGCAAACTGGAATATGCAGCATCTGTCTGGGACCCTGGTGATGAATCGCTTATCTACGAATTGGAACTATACTCGGTTACAACTCAAGAACGGCACCACCTCATGTAGCGTATCACTCCGCCAAAGCGCCGGACCCGTGACGTCAGTGCGCGCGCGTTTTGAAAGGGGTTTGCTATGAATGCGTGATATCGTATGCCTTGTCTCGTGCAGTTTGTTTGTCGTCACTGGAGTCGTTTATAAGCATATTAAGTCCAAAAAATTACGGGAATGGCTCACGCCATGTTCAAAATATTCCCAGTAACGCCCTACTTGCGCTGCGCGGAGAAACATCCGGCTACGGTGATAAGGCACAGCGACAACTTCTGGTGCCGTTCTTAAGTTGTCACCGAGTATAGTGTAAAATTTGGCAGTGTGCTTCATTCTTTCTAATTATTATTGCACTGTGAGTGTCACATAAATGAAAGCAACACTATCATGACCCCTACTGTCTCTTCGCAGGAAAGTGTTTCGGCTGTGTCAATTTCATAAAATTTTTTACAGCAACGCGTTACTCAGAAATAGATTAATGTACCCACCAACTTACATTGCCACTCATATTGATCATTGTCACAAAGTAGGGATTCCATCAGCGCACACGAAGTGTTTTCAGGACTGATTTGTGCCAGTACTTCTGTTTGTTGGAAGGGTCTTCCTTATGACATTGTTGGTACAAAAGATGCTGTTTTATTTAAAGCTGCTGTCACTAATTTTATCTGTATGTAGCCTTTAATTGAACGCTGTATCAAGTGATGTTACCTGATCGCAATTTTTATTTGTATGTAGTACGTGTATGCACCCACTCCCCTCTGCAATGCCCTCGGGCCTTAAGGGTAATTGAATAAATAAATATAAACAAATAGGAGTTTGCAAGCCTCGATATGGTTTTGTCTTGTTCTACTTTGGGCACTGGGATGCACTTTGTGCGAGAGAGATTGCAACTTTATAAGAGTCAAGGAATTCATGGATGCTCGGTCGTATTGAAAACTAGTAATACCAGGCTGGCTCTTTTTCTGAAGAGAGAGGATGTCAATCTGTCGTCCCTAATCTCGTGTGGAGTTTGAGGAATGCCCTAAATGCGTGCTTTCTTTACAGGACTGACGTTTACCTGGCTGGAGGGGCACTGTTCGTCACATCGCGGATCCTTGTCGTCGACATGCTGATGGAACGAGTCCCCATAGACCTCATCACAGGAATCATAGTGTATCGTGCTCACAAGTGAGTCCACCTTAGCTGAACTCTTCAAGGGGCTTTGAAGGTGAAATACAAGTTTGCTTCATTAAAAAGTCTGTTTTTTTTTCCAGTAACGGTAATACCAGTTCTGTCCTGAACTTTAAACAATTAACGGAGATGAATTAAAGAAAACATATCAGGCAGTGGGGACTCCTGAGTCACCTTCTGGAGATTTCTGTATGATGTCACAGAATCTTGTTTGTGCAATCGGCGGCTGCCGACCGATGCCACCGCCTAGAAACATCACTGGACGATTGTAGCGGGCCTCTAGTTTCATTTGATTGTGTCACTTGAATGCTAATGCTCAGTTAGCAAATTGATGATACTGAAAGCAAGCGTGGCAGTAAGTGCGAAATTCGAAAGTTTTTCAATATTTCTTGCATTTTTTGTTTAAACGTCTTTAGTGGCTGGAATGGAGCGGAGAGTTAGCAAACGCTAGTTCTTTCAAATTGAACAAAGTTGTATTTTATCATCATGGCCCCTTTCCGGGAAACTCACCTGATCACATTCCTACGGGACTTGCTAACCTCATGACCCACGAGCTTAAAAAGCATGGTGTGTCAATACTAAAAGCTTACAAATCAATGGAAACGTTCTCAAAGGCCTAGTTTGCTTCGTTTAGGAATATATTACTTCTTTGGTGAAATAAAAAATAAAGAAGAAACCTGTTTTTGTTTACCTAGCTTTCATTAGATGGTGCTAGCTGTCTAGCAAGCGAGAGTTTTATCTATTTTAGTACAGAAAGGGCATATTTCTAAATTTCTAAAATGAGTAAGCTAGGCCGTTGTGAACATTTCTATGTATTTGTAAAACTTTTCGTAATGGTGCCCAGTGGTTTTCAAGTACAGAGGTCAACACTGTTAACAACAACGCACGAACTCGTTGCCTTCGATACATGCAGCATAGTCTGCTGATAGCCACCAACGTGACCAGCGAGATTAGGTGACGGCGCTGCAGCAGCTTGCCATGGGAAAGCTATGGCTGATGCTTCCGTGTTTTGGGGAGCAAAGCTACACGCCGAAAGTCCCTCACCACAACCGCCGATAAAGCCTATATTAAATGTTATCTCACGCTGATAACCAGTGCAGTCTTGTTTTCAGCTTTGGTATGGTTCCGATATATATAAAAAAAAGTGGAATGGGGGTCGGGCACAGCCATTCTAACATAGGTTGTGCAGGAAAGGCGAACTCATAACCGTTGGATCAGAAATTGCCTCAAGACGTTTATTATTGGTGCGGCGAAGTTTTAGCACGCATGTGCAGGCACCAACTTATCAGCTGCATCAACTTATGCTTACACCTTTCCGGCACATCCTACGTTAGAATGGCCATGCCTGGCCCACATTCAACTTGTTTCTATACCGGAACCATACCAAAGGCAAAAACGAGACTGCGCTGGTTATCACCGTCAGATAATGTTTAATATAGGCATTGGCGGCGGGCGTGCTGAGGAACGTTCCGCGTCGAACCTCTCCCCCCAAAACAAGGAAGAATCGGCAATAGCTTTCGCATGCCTAGCTGCCGCAGCGCCGTCCCCTAATCTCACTGGTCATGCCGGTGGCTATCAGCAGACTGCGCTGCATGTATTGAAAGCCACGCGTTAGCGTGTTGTTAAAGGGACACTGAAGTGAATTTGTCCAGCTCCCGTTTTTGCTTGCACTGCGTAGGCTGGCTCAAATTAGCACACTTTTCATCGTTTATCCGGTTGACAAATCGGTAATTATTTTACAAAGCGCGAAAGAAGAAAAACTACCATGCGCGGTTTGCGGCGGCTGCACCAACTAAGGCTGTGACGTTGGGAGGAGGGAGCACTGTGATTGGACGATGCCCAAGGTTAGCAATCAAACAAGTTTCGGTTTCGGTTTCGGTTCTGTAAAACACAACCAATGGCGTTGTTGGATGGGCATGCTCAATATCTCAGTAATCATCATACCGCGCTTCTGCCATGTTGTCGGCTGTAAAATGCATAAGACAAGCCTCCCAGGATGGCTTGGAACCGTAGCATTCACTAGTTGAGGCCTACGCAGTGCATGAATGCCCTCCGCGTCCCCGCAGACGCTCAAATGCCATGCGCTTTCCCCTTATATTTGGAGCTTGCCTCACTCATGCCTGTATCGTAAAAAGCGTGTTCGCACCAGGCCAAGAGTTTGTTTATTCTGGCCTGTGCCCACTGCCCGCAAGCAGTCGGTGCTTATGGCAACAGCACGCCAACGAGAACTCGCTAGCGCGCCAGTGCCAGCCTGCGCGCGTTCTGTGAACTAGTTCGTGGAGCAATGAACGTTGCGGCCCAAAAAAAAAGGTGAACTCAGTACAGAAAACATTGGCGGAAAACAAAAAAGTTAACTTATAAAAAAAAAAAAACCACGTACCCCCGGGGATTTGAACTTGTGACTTGCAAAACATTCGCGCTGACATACCTAGCGCTCCAAACGACTCGGCCACAGGCCAACGCTGCCGACCTTGCAAATATAGAGTATATAATGTATAACCAGTTCACACTTTTATTTAGTTTTAGCATTCCAAGCAGCTTAGGTGACTATTTGTTGTTTTGCGCTCGTGCAGTAAGCATCCCCCAAGTTTCCACAATATCTCACATCTAGCAATTGCATTCCTTAGACGGAAAAGCGTTCGCAGATGCGTAGTCGTGCTGCTGGCCGCTGTGTTTGTTTGCCCAGCGCAAAAAAGTGCTTCCCGCACCCTAGTTTTACGCTGTACGGTAAAAGTATCAGTTGATTTCATTTCCTTAGTACCTATATTGACTTCGCTGACTCTTCTCCCGCCTTCAAGAGGCCTTATATTTTCCTACTGGCGTACCAGTCAGCGAAGCGTCGCATGTGCACTTGTGCAGCGCTTGTGTGAAGCGACCTTGACTTGGAGCTAAATACAGTGTACAAACTAACCAAGTAAAGAAAGGCACATTCTTCCATTCACAAACGTGTCCTGGCTTCGTTTCAACCATGGTTTCAACTGAGCGAACGAATTGCGACGACCCGTCGGCGGCCGACGGACGAAACGCTGGGCCGACTGACTCTGTCGAAGGCCGGGGAGCCGTGCAGTAGCGCAGCCAATTGCGAGCTCGGCTCCTCCCGACGTCACACGAAAACGCCACAGAAAATGGGCGAGCGTAAAGAGAGGAGGACAGCATTTTCGAATTAATTTTTCTACTAAATAAAATCGCGTAAACGTGCCCAGAGTGGTCGAAACATGACCTGGGGACTCCGGACTACAATTTGCGCTAGTAATCCCGCAATGTTTACATATCACTTCAGTGTCCCTTTAACAGTTTTGACCTCTGTACATGTGTCATGATGTGGTACCTCCCATAGGAATGTTAACAGGTGAGTCCCCCTTAAAGGGGCCCTGCAACACTTTTCTTTTAGGTACTTTTCAGGCTTTACACCTATTCTTCTTGTCATGCAGAGATAGACGCACAAAGAATTATCAAGATTGGCGCAAAAATGAAAGTGTGCTTCCATTTTCAAATTTAAAAATACAAGCAAATTGAAGGTTGCTCTCTCTCTCAAAAACCCGGGGACTGCTTCTCGCTTTCCGCTCTCCCCGGTGATGACACTTTGGGAAGCGAAAAACGCCGTACTTTGGAAGTTTTGAGGCCATGGTTTTCTGACCTGGGTCCACGCTTTCCGCGCCTCTTGACGGTGTCGTTCAGCGGCACCGTGACAACCGCGCCAATGTAGTGTTGACGAGTAGAAAGCAGAGGCCACTGAAGTAGCCTTTCCGTTGCTTCACTGATGTGTGTTGCTAGGCTCATTTTTCTGAACTCTGCCATACTCAGGCTATTTTTGGTTAAGGGGGCACACTGGTCTTAAACCAAAAATGTTCATGTTTACAGTTACCATGATAAAAATTGGAGGACATACATATGTAGTTTTTCATTCTGATTGTCCATATAAAGTTTTTTTTCGTGTGAAACAACTACCGTACTTACCCGATTCTAACGCGCACTTTTTTTCTGAAAAAATAGGTTGAAAAATCGCATGCGCGTTAGAATCGGATACGAAACCGAAACTGCCGAAACAGCGGAAATTTCGTCCCAGCCATCGCCATCGCCATCTCAAGATAGCGCCAAAGCTTTTAGCAACAATTTTTCGAATGCATGCCTAGAACATACTATGCGCCTAGGCTTTTCTATCGGCGTTCACACAAATCGTCAAATCGTTCCACTTGCGCGCTTGATAACAGCAATGGCAGCAGCGGCTCTCACGCGTTCAAAACGAGCGGTCGGCTGAAGCGTGCGCCTCTGGAGAAGCTCGCGGGATGGGCGTGCGAGGCGTGGGCCACGATGCCATCGACCATGGTTGAACGTTCGTTCAGAAGTGTGGCATCGCGAACGCGCTTGACGGCACCAAGGACGAGATGTGGTTAGCGGAGAGTGAGGAGGAGTGAGATTACTTAATGAAATAAATCGCCCGTTTCTCTTGCATTCGTTTTTCTTGCTCACAAAGTTCCGTGCGCGCTAAAATCGGAGGTGCAAGTTTTTTCGTTTTTTTTTTTTGCCAGGAAAATCGGGTGCGCGTTAAAAATGGGGGCGCGTTAGAATCGGGTAATTACGGTACATTCAAATTTATTCGGATTTTTATATTTGATTTTTTTGACAGCTTTTGTAAAATAACTGCTGGAGCGATGCAGCTGAACAAGGTACCAGTGAACTGTGCACAAATCAAGGAGCGCAATAAGACTAACAGAATCATTCTATCTGGTCCGCAGCAGAAGTTACGACCATAAACCAGAAAAACCGGTTCTGCCTTCCAAGCTCAAACTTCAAATGATCGTAACTTCTGCTACAGACCAGATAGAATGATTCTGTTAGTCTTATTGCGCTTGTTCATTTGTGCACAGTCCACTAGTGCCTTGTTCAACTGTATCGCTCCAGCAGTTATTTTACAAAAGCTGTCAAAAATCAAATCTAAAAATCCGAATAAATTTGAACGTAGTTGCTTTACACGAAAACAAATTTTATAACGACAATCAGAACGAAAAACTACATATGTATGTCCTCCAATTGTTATCATGGTAACCGTAAAAGCAAAGTTCTTGATCAAAGACCAATGTGCCCCCTTAACAGCGACGCTGTTCATAGCAAGACTTACCTTATAGAATGCCCCGAGTGATTCTAAGTGGGAAGTGTGTGCGCTGCCTTGCTGCTGAGGCTTGACGTGAACTCCACTTGTGGATTCACAAAGGGCGAGAAACAGTTGCATATACTGGTTTCTAAAAAAGAACTTGTGAGGTGTTCAAAACAAAAACTGTGCCTCCACAGGGTTGAACTACAGTTGAACCTGGTTATAAGAGACACGGATGTAAGAGACAAATGGGTATAAGAGACACTATTCACCCACATGGTTGGCTGCCCTATCTTTCCCATTAAATTGACCTGTTTTATAACAGACATTGGATGTGGAAGATAGTTGGTTATAAGGGACAAGTCATCCTTGAACTTTAATCAGCCATCTGGCTTGTAACAGACATTTTAACTTCAGATGCAGTGCCACCAGTCACTAATTGCAGTTGCTTCCATTGTGGAAACACAGGTGGACGACAGACGCCTGCAGTCGCTACTTATGATAACTTCAGCAAACACACAGTGGTTCAGTCAGCTATGAAATGACGATGAGAAGCCCTGCCAATGGAAATGCAACTTACAGAAGTGGTTCAAGCTTACTGCCATCCATTGGAGCACGACCGCACATGCGGGCTCTCCCACTCGCGTAGCTCCTAATCAAGAAGCATCGCAGATGTTGAGTCCAGCAAGCGTAATCAATAACCTGAGCCCACACCGGAAGAAGCTGTGCGCTCTGGCTATTCATCAGGATTGTGAACTCAACATCTACGGTTCATCTTCCACAAACATTGAAAGTAAAAAAAGCTCATCGAGTCAGTTGTAAAAAACAGTGGAAATACAGTCATGAGGCAAACAAAGATTCAGGACTGTTTCATGAATTCTGGGGGCCAAACATACATTAGAATGAATCTTTTTGCTTTCTTTTGAGCTTATTTTAGTCATACGTTGCCCACATTGAACTCGGGTCTGATTAGTAAGTGAAAACATGGTTCCCTGCTTATAAGAGACATCTCGTATAAGATACAGAAACTTCTCCCCAATACGTGTCTCTTATAAAGGGGTTCAACTGTACCTACTGAACTTCAGAAGCAAAGTCTGATGCGTTAACTGCTCGGCCATTCTGGCCACGAGGCAAGGTGCAAGGACTTGGCATACAATGCCTGGGCATCAACGAGTATCTGTGTGTGTATAGTTTTTGTCATTTTTCTGATATTCTGGCCGTGATAACATTTCTTCATCACGAACCAATCTTGCGGATGAGCCCCGTCATGCTAATACTACAAGAAATTAGGTCAGAGCCTCTTCATTTTACTCATAAAAAGCTATCGCACAGTCGTGACATTGCCGACGCGGGCCAATGAATGCCCCACCATATAATTGCAGTTGTCTTTGGTAACAGCTTTCCAACAAAAATAGCTTGGTTGAATTTGTCTCATGGCACCCGATCTCGTGGCAATGGAACGGCATTTCCCAGTCTGAAAGCTTGGCTCCGGACGTCGAGATGCTCGCAGAGCACTGAATCTTCTGTCCGCTTTGCGATGCTCGCCGACTGCGCCACTTCTCGCGTCGACGCTGATATCCGCCGAGCATAGACACCATCATATGGACTGCAGACGGATGATTCGGCATGCATTTTAGCAAAGCGTGCGCAGACGCTGGACGTTTGGCGACACTGAGAGCATAGAAAGCAGCTCATTGTAACACGGCATGGCAGGGCACACAAGCACTCCAAGCGGGCAGTAGTGTATGTCCTTTTTATTATCCACACCCTCCTCCTTCAACGTGGTGGACTTGGCTAGCCTCGAACCAGCTGACGGACCAGTTGGCGTTGGTGATCCTGGCCCGGGACCTTTTTGACGCCTAATGTTGTGTTTGAATAAAGTTTTTTCCTCCCCCTCCTCCTCCGCAATTCAGTTTATGCTTCCTCTAAGGAGAAAAATGCGTACTTAGCACTATTTAGGCTCGTTTGGTTGATACAGTGACATACAGTGAACTCCCGTTAAGACGAACTCGGTAAGACGAATCCTTGCTTATGCCGAACAACATGGGAACGTTTGTTTCATTTTTCATTGACCCCATGCAAAAAAAAGAAAAAGAAAAGATTTAAGACGAACAGTCTTGCTCGTACTTTTCGGTTAAGAAGAACAACTTTTGGGGTGACCACCACTGCTGGGGATTTTGGGTAGTGAACATGGCGGTCTTGGAGGGGCGCACCAGGGCATTCACGCAACCAGAAAACTGCAGCACGGAGTGAATTCGCGGAGTGGAAGAAGGGAGGGAGCGAGAAAAAAAAAAGGCACCGGAATAAAGCTACCTGGTACTTCTCCCATCCTTCAACCCGTGGAGCCAGTGGCAAAGAAAAGAAGAAAAAAAGTTTTGTGGTCGCTCTGCTCTGGAGGAGAGAGGCACAAAACTGGGAGGATAGAAAATGTAAAAAAAAGCAACGACGGAGTCTTCTTGTTCGCAAATGTTGCAGCTCCCCTGACCAATGCCGTTTCTCAGCGGGAGCATGTGAATGTGTGTCGGTTCACATCGCGAGTTTCATTGTGTCACCGCCGAGAAAGTGAGTAGTTCCCTCTGTGTCTCTGCTGCGTTGTTGCTTGAGGTAGCGGGTGTACGCTCTCCGTCGCCGCTTCAACTGGATAAAACCAGGCACGAGCACTTGAAGACAGTTTTCTATCAAGTTTCGCACTTAAATGAATGATTTTTTTGTCTTTTTCCTTCATTGTAAGTCTACTTCATTCACCGTCTTGGAGCAAGATACAATAATCGCTCGTCATAACGAAGTCAACGGGACGGCGAAAAATTTCGTTACAAGCGGTATTTCGATATAAGCGACCAATCGAGAAAAACTAAAAAGTTAATCTTTAATTGCACCGCAACTGCGAGGACCCAAAACCCAATGTATTTAGTGAAGGAAATGTTTTGTTCAGGTGAGAAATGACGGTGAGTTTCGGCTGTTTAATGTTCTTGCCGGGCGCGAGCAACCCCTGCTCCAATTTGACCCAGGGTTCGCACAGGTCCTTGAAAACCTTGAAAACCCTTGAATTTAGAAGTGTCAATTTCAAGGCCTGGAAAGTCCTGGAATTTTTAAATGGTCCTTGAAAACCCTTGATTTTTCCGGAGAGAATCAATAGCCCTGCCTTTTCACAAGAATTTAAAGTGTTTGTCGTGGATTTTAGGTGCTAACAAATGTAAAGAAACATTGTAACAATCAAGATTAAGTGTATTGCGTGAAATGACAGGTTTGGTGAATTTTTTTTATTACAAGGCAACATTGGGAGCAGGCACTTGTCACCAATCCATGTCACTATACAATCCAGTGAAAGCCAGCTTCTGTTCTCTATCTTGCATCTTCCATCTAGTCTGTGGACGCTCGCTCCTGGCATGTTTGCTGTGCCTCATACGCTCCATCTGCATTTGCTTTTACGTGCAAATCGTGGACGTGCACATTGTTCATCCTGCCTTGCAGCAACACTTGCGGATTTAATTTCAACTGATACTTTGCTGACAAAGCAGGAGATGCAGGCAACATTAACGAACTTTTGAAATCGAACAGCCGGAGCAAAAACACAAAAAAAAGAAAAACCTTTAACTACCAACCATGAAATAAAAAATAGAGCTTGGGAAGCATTCACGAACCCGTTAGCGCCTATTTAAATTTGCACTAATGTGCTTAGGTATTGTGCAATAAAAAACTTTTGCATTGTGTTGAAAAAGTTATAAAATAATCCCGGGGACCTTGAAAATGTGTTTTCTGGTCCTTGAAAGTCCTTGAAAACCCTTGAATTTTTGCTTTTGAAGCCTGTACGAACCCTGTGACCAAGCACTGCATGACTGCATGGTTGCCGCCCATGCATTCAACTTTATTTCACAGCACGCGTAGGAACTCCCGCGTCTGCACCATATTGTCACTTCACGTGGCTCTTTGTCCTCGTCGGGGCCACCAAGCGTAAATTATCTCCGCATCTGTCGCTGGTGCGACCACGGGAGCTGCAGCGTCCGCCAAAACAAAAATTTTATGAACAGCCTCGTGTAGATCGCTGCCCGTCCGGTCATCATCAAGCTGGTCATCGTCAGGGTTGCTGACAACGCTGCGGAAAAGGCTAGCGTGCATAAGAGCCTTGTGGTACAGTTTCCGGGTGGTTTCAATGATACCCTGATCTATAGGTTGCAGTAAAGCGAGCTCCTCGAGGTTGTCAATCTTCCCGTGGCTGGGACAATTGTTAATTAGGGAAAGCACTTGCCGATTCTTCGCGTCACTGGGAATTTTTTCTTGATGTGTGAAGCCTGGAAGCTTGCAAAACAAAAGTGTTTCGGCGCCGCGTTGTCGACGGCACTGCTACTTCTATAGATTGAGTGTCAGTGTTCTCGCAACATTGCATCCACGACATTGATAAATGTCTGGGAACAAAATTCAATTACCATATTGCGGATTTGGGTCATTTGTTTATAGTCAGATAGCGCTAATAGGGTACGAGTGGCTCGAGAAAATCACTGGGGAGACAGCAGCTTACGTTGGCCTGCCATGATGGCAGCCTGACTCTCCTCTGGGTCACTGCTGCTCGACGACGCCTCCACCCTCCACTTGGCTCTAAGCGGGTCAACCTGTTCGCGTGATTCGAGTAATGCGGCCAAAATTGGATGCGTTTGGGTTGGGGCCAGAAGAAATTTCGAATAAAGCAATGTTTCGAGTAAAGCGGTTTCGTTATACGCCTCGAGCGCGGCCTGTAGGGGCGCCACTGAAATCCCCCTAGCGGCCCGTTTCGAAAGCAGGCGCGGGAGTCCGCGCCGCGCTCCCCAGTGCCGCCGCTGCTTTTACGACACATTCACGACTGAGATTTACCGTTTGTGGGCGTTTGAAATTCATGTTTGTGTGGAGCAGTCGCCCTGTTCGCAAATGGGGTGTGTGTTTACGAGAAAGTAATTGTTTCCGACGCGATCTTAGTGTTGTATTTTCGGTGTGTATAAGCGCCAGGTGTGTGCCACAGGCCAGCGTCGCGGAACCCGAGTATGATGGAGCCGATTGTAGTTACACTGACCTGAATTCAATAGCCATGTCTCCATAACCACCGGTTCCTCAGATGTTCATGCTACGGCTATACACTACGATTTAAATCGGTTTTGTGCGCATACATAATCAGCGGAGCACTCATACCTGACAGCACACCAGTTACGTTTGCCAATATTATACCTCAGATATGATCACCACCTTACAAGCCAGTCTGTGTTAATTTCGGGAATATTCAACAAAAGTACGATGGATAATGCATAATTATACTCGGGGATCAGCACACGACAGAGTCGTCTTGTCGTGAGGTGCGCGCCCGCAGAACTTCATTTGCTACATATATCCTCTGCGAGCAGCGCGGAGACAGGCTTACAATATAATCCGCGTCCGCGACTAAATGCTTCTTCGAAATATCGTCATATGGCACAGGGAGCCTGCAGAATAAACCAGAAACTGAAATCAGAGGGCCTTATCACATACCACACTCTTCCAACGACACATTTCATCGCTTGTTGAACAGCCTACCCTGTATACTTCCAAAACTGCGTCCGCCGTACGATCAGCTCTTTGTTGAAGTAGAAAAACAAAAGGAAAGTGAACGCGAGATTTATGTGTGGGATTACTAAAACGTTCATTGCTTGATTCCGCTCCGCATTTGTACACGGCGTCCCCCTCCTTGCCCCCTCATCGATTTCTCGCGAAATAGCAGTGCATTTCGCGTATAGTTGGTCTAGTGAAACCTACCTGGCTTAAGTTTAGACGAACGTCTTTAGCATGCCAGAAGCCGCACTGTTTTTTTTTTCATTTCCGTTAGAGCTATTATGTTTTTAAATTCCGCATTGGCACAGCATTTATTTTTCTGTGGTTTCATTTCCTTGGTTTTTGCTATATGTCGTTTGTGGGCACATGATTAACGACGCACAGGCTTGGAATATACTTTACATTTTCGTATGGTTTATATTCTTATAAAAGGCATAAATTATTGTCCGGGATTGGGTAATCACATCAGCGAAACATATTTTGCTGCAGCGTATATATGCGAAACGAAGCCGCGTTCGTTTTCCACGCTGCAAAATGAAGCCAACCTCTCATTGTGCCAGTATCAGGTCTAAACGAGGCGACAGTAGAATTCATTTGTGCCTGATGTTTTGGAGGTGACAGGGGTGATATGCTGCTACCGTCGCCGACGCCCGGAAGAGCGGCGACGAAGCACGCAGAACCGCGTCCCCGGGTAGCTCTTGCAGGCGATCGCGTACTCTACGAAGACGCGGCTGCTTTTTAAGTGACCTAAACGTACTCCTTGCCTATAGACGTCACCATAACAAGTTTTTTACAGGGCGCGGAAAGGCGAAAAGAAGCGAAACAGAACCTAAACACTGCACGCGGCCCTATCAGCCACGCAGCGCAAATCCCGTCAACGCCGCGGAGAAGCGGCGGCAGGCGGCGCAGCGATCGCGAAGCTCGAGGCGTATAACGAGGGGTTACTGTTTTTGCATGCACCTGGGCGTGTTGCCAATTCCTTTTTTTGGGAGAGCTTCTGATAGCCGAACTTGTGGTAAGACAAACGAACCATCATGGTCCCTTTGAGTTCGTCTTAGCGGGAGTTTACTGCATACAAAGCATTGCAAGCTCAGCCAATCGTAGGGTGCATAGGGTCCATGCATTTCGCCGTCATATCCGGAGGCTTCAGGCAATACATAGCCAGTGCCGCGTTTGCCTGTATTTGTGGACATAAATATTGAACAACTTTTCTGCTTGTGCACTAATCCTAGTAGATCTTTTTGCGTCTGTATCTGAACATCACAGAGAACCTAAGTAGGGTCAGAAAAGTACCTTTAAAAAAGCGTTGCAGGGGTCCTTTAAGTGTGAATGTGATACAGTGCAATTGATTCGAGAATTACGGCCTTTTCAGAACACTGGAGTCGTGCCAAGAAGCCTTCATTCTAAGATTGTACAGGCAGAAAAACAAGGTATGCATGAAGCTTCATCTTTGCAACTTGTATCATTGTTGTGCGCTGTGAATACAAGCCTGAAGCGAGCTTCAAAATTGATATCCTGTGACTAATGTACACGTAAGAGATGCTCAGTAAGGCTGTCTAGTACTGACGTCGTTATTTAAAAAGTGTCTTAAAGTTACGTAAAAAGGGTCTCTTTAAAAATGAAGCCGTGTGGAGTTGTATGGGGCTGGCCTTAAATGGATGTCGTGCAATTGTAGCAACTGGAGGTGTGCAAGTCCGAAAGGCTCGCAAAGCTAACTCAAGCCCACTAAGAGACTTCATTGCTTTCAGAAAGGATTCGTCAAGGGACTCTCGGACAGTGCGGTTGCGTTCACCCACGGTTTCTCGCAAGTGCAGCGCATGATGAGAAATCTTTTCGTCAAGAAGCTCTTTCTGTGGCCAAGGTTTCAAGCCGACGTTATCACTTCACTAGACAAGAGAAAGGTGGGCCAACACTTCTTATCTCCTCTTTGCAGTGTTTTTGGCTATTTTTCGGCAGTGTTTTCGGTCCTAATGCTATTTTTTTTATTTACAAACCAATTTTTATGAAACTGCACAGCAATTTGGAGTTTTCTGTTTTCCGATTTCAAATCTGCAGTTAGATTTTTTGCAAGTTGTTTATTTGTTTAGATAATTAGTGATTGATTGCTCTTATTTTGGGTCACAATTACGAAATAACCACTCCATACAGAATAGTGATTACCCCGTGGCTAGGCAGACAAACGACTAAAGAATACAATGCTGGAAGAATTTTTTTTGATTTAGCTATTTTTGGTCATTTTACAACACATTGAACTTCACTCCTCCCGCGTTCTGCCAGAGATGGCTCAGAGGTGGGGTCAGTTGAACGCAATAATAATTTTCCAAAGCCTCCGTTTAAAAAATTTGTTTCTAAAATTGTATTTTCCGCACATTTAGGTATCAAAAGCAAAAAAAAAAAAAAAAATTGCAGTTGTACCTGCTGTGGGAGCCGACATATCCGAGGGTGAAATTTTAGCTTAGCGTTGCAAGAAAAGTGTCATTTCACCATCGAGTTCTATGCGAACTGAGCTGTAGATTGCATTTTTAAATGCTATTTACAATAAAATATGGCACCCTGTTATGAGCAAATCGCAGACTGATAGAAAAATGGCCGCGGATGCCGCAAACGCCATTTCCAAGGAAACAATTTTTTGACCGTTTTTTTCGGCCCCAAAGACCCATGTGCCCCCTTAAACAGAAGCTGACGATTGTACTTATGTTGGTGCACCCAACTAGACATGCGTCGATGATGGCCCGGGCCAAGAACTATGTGAAAAATAGCGTGGCACATAGGACAGGACAAAAGAGCTGCTACGGTAGCGGTGCCTTGGCTATTTTCATCTGAGCTGTAGGTTTTTCGTAGCAAGCTAACAGTTTTTCATAAACATAGTCAGTGTGCTATGCTGAGCAAGGTCTGTTGGAGTTTGGGCATTTTGAAACTCTATATTGTCACGAAGCCGGAGACGACGCAGTTGTCTTCAAGGAAAACAAGTTATTGGAGCGAACTTGTGCTCCCCTAACAACTCGAAGAATACACAGGCGGCGAAACAGCAATCAACAAAGTGACGTGCGAAGGCGAACGTCGACGATTCGAATGCCGCGGCGTCGGTCCACGGGAATTTATCTTTAGGTGCGAGTGTTTCTGGAACCGTCGAATTACATTCAGAACAAAGAATATTATTCTAGGCTGTTCACGCTAGTTCGGAACGCTCTGCCTATCAGAAGAGATAACACATACGGCATAGAAAGTATGAATGGAACACGCGCTTCCTTTGGCACACAGATAACACAGACCGGCGCAGCTGAGCGGTAAAAGCAAAACACAAACAAACAAACCCATTGCATAGTTCGCGGCAATATAGTGCATGCAGCAACAGCCTATATTTCTCCTCTACTTTTAAATCATAGAACACATAGGGACAGTGCTGATTTCGCTGGTTTGACCCGTGCTCGCAAGCGCTCAATCGTGCCACTTCAAGTTTCTTTTAGTGGAGTGGGCCTGAGTCTGTCGCTGAGAGCACAATAAAAATTGCTTGAGCATTAAAATTTTGCCACAGAAATACACTTGAGGTTTTCCAGAATGAAGTCGCACGGATCGGGTGCTTTGGTTGTTAAAGCATGAAATCTGATTTTTTTTCTTTTGCTTTAATGTAAACATTACAGTAAGGTGAACAAATGTAATGTAACGTAAGTAATGTAAAGAAATGATGGTTTACCAACTTAAAAGCCTGCCACATTTTATAGTAGCTGAATTCACAGTGTCAAAGTTTCCATTTTCATTGCTGAACATTGTGTTGCAATGCTGATCATCGCCTAACATTGTGTTGCAAGTCGCAAAAAGCCCTGTTGTTGCAGGTGCAGGCATGCCAGAAGGAGGGGAGTTCCTGTGTACTAATTTTGTACTCTTGCAGCCGGAAGTCATAGAGATCCGTGTTGGAATGACTCCTGCGATGAACACCATCCAAATGGCCATCCTGGACATCATTTCCAGCTGTGTGAGAGAAATTAAGAAAGCCAATCCTTCGGTAAGGCTGGCAAGGTTTCTGCTAGTACTGTTTGTTTTGCTCCCTATTAAGTGCACTTGAGCCTTTATTAAGCGAAGTGGGCAATGGTCGCTGATTAACAAAGGAAAGGGAAGTACTCGTGGGTCAAGGAATCTATTAACAAAGGAAAGGGAAGTACTCGTGGGTCAAGGAATCTATAGAACGCAAAGAGAAAAATTGGATATTGGAAATAGTAGCGTAAAAACAAAAGAAGTGGAAAGTTGCGCGTAGCGCTAAGGTCATCCACTACCACCGACGACGAGGATGCAGTGTGTTGTATTTAGACCGTGCTCCGGCTCCATGGCCAAATTGTAAATACCTACATCGTTCGCATTTTCTGTCGTTCGGTTTGTGTCCTGCTGTAATGTAACAATATTACTGAGGGGCAGAAATGTCGTAGGCTTTGTGTGTCCCGTCATTTATGACTGCTAGTCTGTGGTTAAAGCCACGTATTATGCAGTGTTATTAGGCTGTAAAAAGAAGTTTTACGGGGTGCTTGCCTTACCCTCATGACGGAATGCCGAGTACGTGTGAAATCTTAAATACAGGCGTAATTTTGGCTGTCTCGAAAAAGCTCCCCCCCCCCTTTTGTTTGAAGCTCGACATGGAAGACATGACCGTGGAGAACACCATCGCGAGGTCGTTTGAGAAGCTGATCAAGTTTCAGCTCGACCCCGTGTGGCATCAGCTGGGGAAGAAGACCCGGGGCCTCGTTTCGGACATCAAGACGCTCCGCACGGTGCTGCTGTGAGTGGCCATGCACACTTCTTTTCACCCTCGCCACCTCGCAGGCGGCACAAATGTGGTAGTGCGGCAGTTGCTAATGCCTTGTTCCTTTGTGCGTGCAAATTTGGTTGTGGCTGTAAACCAGGCAGGTATGAGAGAGACGACTTCGCAAGTGGTATTTGTACATTAAAGGGACCCTGCAACACTTTTTTTCAACTTTTTTTTTTTGAAATCGTAAATGCTTGCACAACTTAGTAACCCAACACACCCAGTTCTTAGATTAGGGGGTCGTAAGGTACTTTGGCCAAAAATTACTGCTCCATGCCCATCAGATAACTTGTAAACAGATAACTTGTAAACTCGCTCAAAAGATTTTTCTGCCTTTCCCGTTATTGACGTTCTTCGATAGCTCGAACTACGTCTTAAGGCCATGTAACGGCTGTTGGCCAGTTTTCATTCAGTTGCAGCAATGAGCGCATTTCGATAGCAACTTCAAAAATCAAGCTACAAAAACACAGCAGAAACGGGAGGCGTATCTGGTGTGACGAGCAAATCGCGCAGTGCCGCTCCGTGCTGACGAAACTATAGCTTTCGCAGTGCTTCCAGAGACGAAGGAAGGAGTGAAAGCGCTTATGCAAAGTGTTGCAGGGTTTCTTTAAGTACTACAGCGATGCCGTCTTGTAGCCAGGGAAGAACTGGCCTAACTACCTAGTAAGGAGTACTTTCCTAGCTGGAAATTCCTGCTACATTTGAATGGCGTGTAAAAAACAAGAAAAGTCGATTTATTTCATAGCAGCCATTCCCCCCAAAGTGTATTAATGACATTTCTTCCTTTCAGGTTTGGGGAAGTCACAATACATGCAGTTTGCTAACGGCAATAATGTTTCCCTGAGAAATTTTCTGTTTATGTGTTTACTCTTTATGCGCCAATATGAGGCATCCTTTGTTACTACAAATATTGTTATTCAGTTAGCACCCACTCTTTTTTTTTCTTTTTTCTTATTTACGTCTTGGCTGTACTAAACCTCGCTGTCAACTCTTCCTCCCAAGATTTGTTTACCACTGTTCGGTCTGCTTGCTTATCGGGCAGATAATTGCGGCAGCCTTTGAGATTGTGAACATGAGCGGGGCTTGTTGTGGTCATGCCTAATCTTGAAGTGCATATCTTGCAGGTACTTGACGCAGCACGACAGCGTTACCTTCTACAGCCTCGTCAAGTCTGTTCAGTGAGTAAGTTTTCCTCAGGTTGAGGTGACCATGGGTTTTCCCGCTCAATTTAAAATTACCCAAGTGCCATCTAATTTAATTCAGATGCCAGCTAATTTAATCCAGGTGCCAGTGAATTTAATCCAAGTGCCAACCAATTTAATCCGGGTGCCAATCAAATTCATCCAGCTGTCAAAAAAAAAAAAAGGTTGTTCAGGGGTGTTTTGTGCAAAATTAGGCACAGCTTTGCAGACTTTGTGGTGCGAGATGTGGTGAAAACATGGTTTTTATTGATTCATCATGTGCGCACAGCTTTATGGACATTTACTAACACACACTTTTTGATCTGCTGGTGCCGTGTGCTGTGAGCTGGTCGTTTGCGAAAGTGCCGTCAATAACTCGCGTCAGAAGCATCGTCAGCTCCTCGCGTAACAAGGCCTTTAGAAGTTCCTTTGATAAAAACACAATACTTAAAATTCTTTCGTTACCGCGCCTATTCAGAATCGTTCAATTTGGTCGATGCTTTGGGAGCGCCTTTTCATAGTGTTCCAGGCGTTGCTCGAACAAGTAAGGCTGTTTGGAGTTAGATCAGAAAATGGACTTTCAAAGTCAGTTTTGTTTTCATTTTTGCAACGGAAACGTGATTTTTGACACGCTTTTGAATCACCTGGGTGTGGAAAAGGGGCGTGGTCATCGCGTGTCACTGCTACCAACGAAGAATGCATGCCACTCGTAATTACTGTTTATTAGCGTTTGTTTTTTGCTATCAGTGCGTGAAGGGTGAACCAGCGAACAATTTTCAATCATCAGGTTCGCACTCTGTCAGTAATAATCCCAGAAATCGGCTGAAAATGTCAAGCAGTGCCTGGTTGCAAAGCTGCTTTATGATTTTAGGCAGTTTTATTGCCTTTGGGCATGTTGTTCTAAGTTCTGTGGTAGTTCTACTTACCCCAGGACCATTCGCAAACAGTTTACAACGGTTTCGGTTTTGTTTCTGCACCGCGAAATTCATATTTAGCGCTACTACGCAGTTACCAAACTTCAAGGCTACCTGCAATGGCGCCTGGAGCGTCCGCGACTGATCCTCGAACAAAGCACGCCGCTCCTGCTTTCCCCCCACCCTAACCCAATTTCTGCGATAAGAACTTCAGATGCAAGTCAAAAGATCACACCCAGTCGCCAGATATCTGTTCCGCCGAGGACAGTGCTTCAAACCGGCCTTACACTGCCAGCTGTTCGCTTTCCAGTTTCGTTTCTATGCGAGGGTATATCCGGGTGTCTAATGTTGCTGCTTAGTTGAACTGTCAATTCGGACGGAGTCTCTGATAAGTTTTTGTGCTGTTTCATTTGAAAACTGTTAGGTGGCGCTGCAATAGAGCAAGCTCGTTGTGCTGATCTTTTTCATCGCGCAACTGCCACTCGGCCAAAGATCGCAGGGCACGATTCTAGTGCATCGTGCCTCATTTTTGCGAGCAAGGCTACAACTGCGAGTAAGAAGATGATAATAAAGCTCAGCTTTATGTTTTGAGAGATAACTGACCGTGAACGTCAACAAGCATCAACCACGGCGTTCCATTTTCAACTTCTTGCATGTTTTTTTCCGCATCGCGTGCTTGTCCCAAATATTGTGCTTGCTGTAAATGCAAAGTCAGTCATTGATAGGATGTTTTTACGTTATGTGGGGGCAAATTGGTACCTCTGATAATTTCAAACCGCCAGAGTTATTCCATAGACCCACCAGAAATCACACATTTTGAATTGGAGGTTGGGCTTCACTGCATGGCACGAGCACCGTGCATGCTGACTTTTTGTTTTATATCTGACAAACTGTTCTGCGCAAGTCGACATTTTTTCTAGGGCGTGTTTTTGAAATGTTTCCCTACAAAATTTATATTCTAATTTTTTTCTACTACCGGTGGTTTGATATACACAACTCCTTTTTAAGTGCGAATGCACTTTATAAGCGACCCCAAACCATCCACCGCCGGCGGCGGCGGCGGCGGCGTCGGCGTCCGCAGTGCTCCTCTATATTTAAAAAAGAAACAGCATCCGGCGCCAGGTTTCGATCCGAGGACTTTGCGGCCGCAGCGCGACGCTCTACCGACCAAGCCACGGACGCGACGCTGATATCAGTGTTAGTGACGCGCCTTATATCTTTAACGCATTCAAACTACGTCGTCAGCGGCGTGCGTTGGCGACTCAGCGGCGTTATAGCGGCTTGATAACTGCGTGGTGTACACGTGATACTACAAACCCGATGGAAGAGAAGGCGGCGAGGCGGTGGGCTGCGGGGGCCGAGCGCAAGCGCCGCAAGCGGGCCGACAACCGTGCATTCGCACTTTCACATTCTCCCCCTCGGGGAAATGCGGGGGAATTTTTTATCATTTTTTTCGACTTGACAAAAATTTTGATTTTGATATTTTTTTTCACAATTATGATATGTAAAAACATTTAAGAAACTGGTGTTATTGGAAAGACCGTTAAATAATCTGCATTTTGTGTTCCTGTAATTAGTGCCTAACCAATTTTTTTAGCAGAAAAAAAATGTTTCCTTGGACCCCTAAAAATTGGTCAATTTTCCGGTGGTCCCGAGAGAGTTAAATGCCCTTATTAATGAATGTTTTTCTGCAATTTTAAGTATTATTTCCAAATTATAATATCGCCTGCTCGCGTCAGAAGTATCGTGTGCTCGCGTAAAATACGCTGGCAAGTCTGCTGGAGTAACAATTCGCGAGCAGATGACACTTCTGACGATCTCGCAGACAATCAACACACGGCACCAACAGTCAAACAAGACCGCTCTCGTGATTTGTGCTTGTTAGTAAATGTTTATTAAGCTGTGCGCATAAGATATTTCACACATAATGGATCAAGAAAAACCACGTTTTCACCACACCACGCGCAACAAGGTCCACAAAGCTGGCCTAATTTCGCACAAAACACTCCTGAACAACCTTATGACAGCTGGAATAATTTGGTTGGCGACCGGATTAAATTGGTTGGCACTTGGTATAAATTGTATGGCAATTGGATTAAATTGAGCGGGAAAACCTGCAGTTGACAGAAAAATGTCAGCATAGCTTATGGGCATAGTTGTGTCAACATCTATCGTACTATTCTGCGTGGCACACTGGTCTAGTCAACCAAAAATTATTTCGAAAAATCGTACAGTTTGCGGTTGACTCCAGCTGTGCATTACTTGCATAGTGTTATGAAAACTGCTTTTTAATAGACTGCTACGGTTAGTTGAGGGCACCACCACATAGTGGCATTGTTTTTGTTCTGCCAAAACATAATATCAACTGTAAGAATGTTGGATGCGGCTACTACAGCATATGTTTCTTCACGCTAAGGTGGCATGTCCCACGCAATGCAGGCTGTTTTCGGCCACGGTATTCTGATGAATAAAGGAAGCGGACTGTACGATAAAATTATCGCTCAAAACTAGTTCAGTGCTCCTTCAACCTTATGCATTCAGCTGTTGCATTTAAGTGCAGCACACTAATTAGTGCATGATTGGACCTACCTTCTCATTATGTTAGGTGCTTTGTGTTTTCACCTTAACCTGAGCGCATTAACCCTTCCAGACGCTATGTGCACAACTGCGTACATTTAAATCCTGCGATTTTTTACAAAAACAAATGCCAAAGCTGAAAGTTTTTGCTAGTTTAGCATAATTTTTATCCTTCGTCTAACAATGAAGGTTTTAGGGCCATATTGCGGCTGGTAAAATTACTAAGACCATGAACAAAATGGTGACGCACGTGACGGCTTCAGCGGGTGAGCTTTTTCAACTTTTCCTCCTCATTTTCTTGAAAGACTTGCGGCCCTAAAATATATAGAAACAATGCATGTGACCTAGATATACACGCGTGTGGAAATATTCAACGCTACTTGACGCTCCTGACCTCTGTGACACTATGTACACAATGCTGTACATGACCGTAAAAAAAACTAAGGTTGTGTTCTGATCAGTAACCTGCCAATTCATCTTACTTGTTGAGATACTCAGCATAGAAACAACAAACAAAAATTTTGTAGGGGGGGGGGGGGGGGGAATAGCAACTGCCATCTGAAAGGGTTAAGATCACTGTCATGTAGTCAGGTTTGAACCATTTGCAATTTGAACTGAACATGTGGTTCATTGGGTGGCATCTTTATGCTTTCTATGCCTTTCAGTGACAGTGCCACATCTGCAACGCACGTCTCTGATTGGCTCTTCTTGGACGCAGCCGAGACACTCTACGTTGTGAGTGGCCATCTTCATTTTGCCGTCTATGCTGACTTGTTCGTAGCTTTATGTACTTTATGACGAGGTGCCAGGTGTTAAGCCCGTAGCATTCGCACCTGATTGTGGTTATGGTTTATGTTAAAAGCAATCATAAGGTGAACCTTCACAGTTTTGAGGTGTATGTCCTTTCTAAAACCTTGCAAAAGAGTGCAGAAAATTTTTCCTTTACATGTCTGGCATAATCACCTTGCTGGGAAGTATCAAAACTAACTGCTGATACAATAAGTTAGAGGTGAAAAAACAAACAAACAAATAAAAATTAAAGCCGTTCCACTCATTATGAAAGCTGTCGGAAGTGCAGAGCAGTGATTCGCCATAATGCTCTGTAGCGCCGTTATCCGCTCACTGCTACTACCCCATGCATTTCAAATTTCCCGCCTTTGCAGTGCTCGCGTGCCCCTGCCTGAAACTGCGCCAGTGGGAGTTCTGTTCCTTTTGTTGTGCTTGCTTTAATTTCATGTGCTGGAGCTGTTTTGCGTCATTTCGAGCGCGTAATTTTTTTCTTACGGGGCTGGAGCCTTTCTGTGTCATTTTGAACGCGCCCATTTTTTTTTTTTTTCCACGTGGAGCCTTTCGGCGTCATTTTGAACGCGGCATTTTTTTCTTGCGTGGCTGCTTTTTCCGCTTACTATCGTAAAAACCAACCCTACGAGTGTTCCTAACTAAAAGGACACGGACGCTGCTGGTTACTTACGTATATTTTGCCTCAAATGTACCTATAGTTTTCTTTGCACTAAACAATGGAGAGATGTAGGACAAGCACGAGCACGAGCTTATCACTGTATAAACCGCTTAGCTTTCGAAGCATCTGTGGGACCCCGCGACGACAGCCGCTATGACAATATGCCATGTGGCTATACTTGGGTCCAGCGAGCAAGCTACTACGACAAGGCAGGCACCTAAAGTGCTCTGCATTTCAAAGACATTCGAAGTAGCATCTTAGCGGCTGAAGGCTTAGTTTTTCGATTTACCGTATTTTCAAGAGAAAGTTTTGGTTACTTTTTTTAGAACTTTTGTTGGTGTGTCTTATACAGTGGTGCAGCTTATATGTAGGTTCCAAAATAATAGAAGAAAACTTACTTACCCCCTTAGTCTTTTTTTTAGATTTTTATCTGCACAGAAAGCAATCGCAGGCTTGTGCAAGAGTGGTTTATAGGGGCTGTGGCTTACACACTGTAAAATGCGGTGTGTCTTTTCAACCAGTGCTGAATTCTATATAATGTAAATGGTGCATGTGCTTATAAGTGTGTTCCTTTTCTTTTAAGGCTGTTTCTCACATTCATTTTGATCATTTGAGATAGCTAAACTTGGCTGAAGGGAGCCAGAAAAGAGCAAGGTTAGAATCAGTGTTGTCTCGCAGGCAGTCAAATTTGTACATCTGTGCATGCTATAGCCGTCACGCACACGATGCAAAATGCCGTTGTCTTTGCAGCAAGCAAAGGCGAGGGTTTATGGGCTGGAGAAGAGGCCGCGAAAGGAAGACCCGAAGTCAAAGAATTCGGACAAGAAAGGTGAGACCTGAAAACATTGGTGTCTCACTTTGTGCAGATCAGGTGGGCATCCGCATTTCTGACATTACATACACCTTATAAACCAGCTGAGACACTTTGTTGGTCTAAAGTGTTTTCACATTACAGTTTGGGCTGTGACCTTTGTTTCCATTAGGAAGTGAATGGAGGGGTACTGCAAACTTACATCTAGTCTTTTATAGTTGAGGGATCTTTGAAGAAGTGACGAGGTGGTAGGCATTGTATTGCCTTTCTTTTAAAAACTGCTTGATGGAGGCATGCTGCTGTTTTCGGGGAGTTATTTGGGGCTAACGTAATGTTGCAATCGAGTATGGGAGCATGACTGCTTGTGGTTAGTTGCCTCTGATTGGAAGCTCTAACTTAAAGGGGCCAGGTAGACAAAATACAACTTTTTTTTATTCGGAAGATGTTGTGTTTTATAGTGCCCGCAGCACTTGTTCAGAAGCAAACGATGCTTTATTCTATGAGAAATTAATCAATTTAGGTTAAAATTTTGGTTCTCCCGCCAAATCGTGTGTTTCGCGACGTCTGCGATGACATCACAAGAACCGCTCTGCAACCGATTGCGGGGGCCTTGTTTACCATTAGTCAACCTAGATGGAGCCACCATACCGCGGCGGGCCATTTTCTGCCGTTTTGTTTTTGACCGTATTTGCACCTGGTTTGTTATTGTTACGGTAGAAAGTAATTGTTTTGTAAAACATGGAGTATGCTTGACAAGCAGGGTCACGTAAAAGAACGTCGCTTACGCCAGTCGGCCAGTGTCGTGTAAGACAACTCCAAAGCGGCGGACTGCTGTGCGGCTAAAGCAAGCGTAGTGCACGCAGTACTAACTGCAGTACGCATCAGTACTTCTATGTTTATGTGTACTTTCGTAACTTTCACTGTTTACCCCACCATTCTTACTGCTATATACAAAATGTACCCTTAATTTAAGTGCAAATAGCTTGTTCTGCAAGCTTATAAGCCCTGCCTAACTTGCACTTGCTTTCGCCGGCCTCAGCCAATTGTAGAGCTGCCACAGGTGACATCCTAGGTTTTGTGGCAGGAAATGAGCTAGTGAGTCGCATGGCCATTTCCTTAGTTTCTAATTATATAGCTTATTTGAGCAAAGTTTACGTTAAAACAGGTGTCAGTATGATTCTAACGAGGCAATCTTTCGAATGAACCAAACTTGTGCTTTGTCGGCATGGCTCCTTTAAGGAACGTATGGCAACACGGTGTAGTGGAGAGCGGGGGCCAAAAATCTCTGTCGTGCAGTGGATCCATCGTTCCAACCGGAGCACAGTCCAAAGTGGGCGGCGTTGTCCGAGATCCTGGCTGAAATTCGACACGAAAACAAGGGCCGGGGCGACCTGAACACCGTCTTGATCGTGGCAGAGGACGACCGGACGTGTGGACAGCTTTCCGAGGTGAGTCCGCCCTCGTTGCCCTTTCCCAAGCCACGGAGTTCTGTGCTTATGCTGCGTGCCACGGCCAGGCTTTATCATGGAACAGTATGTATGGCTGGTATCCCAGGAAAAATTTGCACATATAAGCGCATGTGTATTTCTACGATGCATACGGTGCATCGTTGTCATTGTGATCATGATAATCATCATCATAAGTTGGTGTAGGAATATAGGGATGTCATGATGCTGCTGCACAAATGTAGGGCGGCAGCTCACGAACGCTGGTTAGCCAAGCTGGAGTTTTCGAAGTATTACACAGCGATGTGTTATACACTCGTTCTGCAAGCTGCTTCACCCTGTCCTTTGTTTTCATGATTGTTATGTCAATACAGTCGAACCTTGTTAAAATGAAGTAGTATCAGAGCAGCAATTAAGTTCACTATATCCGATATTCGTTGTAACGGTAGAGCTAAAAATCGGTTCAAACCAGTCGGTAATCTGGCTCCCACAAATGTCCTTGATGCAAAGACGCATTATTCTAATCTTCGGACCTACTATAAACAAGGTAACCCTTATCTTTCTCCTTGTGGCACTTCAAGCTCAATGAACCAGAACATGAAACGGGAAATTGCAACAGAACAAAGTTCATTTGACAAAACAGACCTGCGTTCCTATTTTTTCGAGGAAGGACGTGATCTTTGCCTGGTGGCTATTCACAGCACTGAGCAGGATGAAGTTTTCCTCAGTGTCCACGAACAAAGGGGCCTTTTCTACTTCTGCAGTTTCGGACGCTGGAAGCTTTTCCAAGTAGCTTCTAAGCCTACTGGTCAAATATTTCTTCGTTACATCCGGTAGTGCATGTAGCACTCAAAGTTTCACTTTCGTTATAAAAGAATAAGTGTCATTGAAAGGAAGCGTGACCAACCAATGTTCGTATTTAGTTCGCTATAGCCAATGATTCGCTATAGTATCAGTGTTTGTTATAACGAGGTTCAACTGTAGTATTCTAAGCTGTCAGGAAAAAAAACTGTTTCCATTCTAGCATCTTTCACTGCTAGTTAGCCATTCTGTCACCTTCCAGTGCACCCCGCCTCCCCCTCACTTTAATTGTGGGCATAATGCCATGTTTGTTTTGTGGTTCAAACATGTCAGTACCTGTGCTGCGGGGCCGACGTGGTTCTGCAAAACTTGTACCGCAAGGCCATCGGGGACAAAGACGGCGTGCAGCTTCCTTCCCTCTCCTCCTCCGCTGGTGAAGATCGAGGGCCGGGCAAGAAAAGGAAGAAGGCCAACAACAGTTCTTCGCACGGCCGGGGCGAGGCGGGCAAGAAGGGCAACCAAGACTCGGAAATGGTAAAAAAAAAAAAAAAAGGCCGCTTATCTGCTCCTTTCGTTGAAAATGTCGACGAAAGACGATAGTCGACTGGTGGGGGCCCCTGCCAAGTAAATGCCTCCCTTCTCTTTCCCGCTCACCACTCATGCTGTTACTCTCCCATCTTGTTCCTCAAAAGAAAACACGCTAGATGTTTGCTGAAGTCAGTTTATGTTTACCGCATTCCATTGCTCCAAGTCGGGTGCCTCGATGCTAGCGCTGCTGTACGGCGGAGACGCGTGAGAATTGAGGCACCCTACTACAACGTTTATAGAACCATGATTCCCAACTGCACGAGCGTTCCAAGCGGAACGTGAGACCTATCTAGTGAAACCTTTCGTTGCTGTTGCTGTTTGATTTCTCAAATGCCGCCAGGTAGCGTGGGAAACAGCAGGCGACGGTTTTCTGCAGTTGATGCAGTATAACCAAGCATCTGTAAAATTTTAAATTAAGGGACCCTACATATATCACCTATACATTGATTTTCTGCCTTATATTATTGTAATGCCTTGTTCTTGTTCAACAATGTTGACAAGTATGAACATTAACACCGGACTTAGATGTTTAGATTTGGCTGTGGGTATATGAGACTATTGCAGAGCTTCTATTTTACTTTGGCCAGGTGGCTGAATCGAGTCACAGGCAGACAGACAGACCAAAATTTCTGTGTTTAAGCACCCCAAGAAAGACTATCGTCTTCAGTAATTTTTGAGGACACCCAAGCATTCTTTATGCTGTAGTTAGCACGGAAGCATGAGTATCCAATTGTCAAACGTGGTCTCTCATTACTATATCAACATCCTTTTCCTTTCGCATTTTTTTGTTCTCTTGGCTACTATGACTCGGCGCATACTTGCATTTCCATCGCCAAGCAGAGGACATTTTGTAGCGGCGACATACTTTGCAGTTCACCTGATTGCTACTTGTGCAATCACCATGCTCAGATTACTCATTTAGACATCAGGGCATGTCTCCAACACATCCAAAAGTTCAGGGTCGAAATGCTTTCACTGAATCCACCTTTAGCAGTCAACTAGATTCGCCAAGCTGCGGTGCTGCTGGGGGTGCGTACTGTCTCGCGTATGGGAGGTCCCTAGTTCATATCCCACCCCAACACAAATTTACGGAACTTTGTTTTCAACTTAATTACACTGTTTTTGTTTTTCTATTGTTTGGCCATTTTTGTTCCATCTGTCGGACAGTTTTTACGCTGTTTGTATGCCAGGTATGCCAAATTTTCAACCAGTACTTCCGCATTAAAATCGTAAGGGGGTTTTTCTGGTTTTTCTGGTTCCCACCTTCCAAGCCCAACCTTCGAACAGTCGTAACTTCTGCTACAGACCAGATAGAATGATACTGTTAGTCGTATTGCACTCCTTATTTGTGCACAGTGCACTGGTACCTTGTTCAGCTGCATCTCTCCAGCAGTTCTTTATGTGGACGCGGCTGACTACCGCCACTATGATGCGTATGCGGTAGCAATCATTGACCGCCCTAATGCCCCACCAGTTGACTCAATTTCTGTCCGCACCATCAATCCTGCAACGGCGGGGGAGGCGGCAATAGCGCTTGCCTTAACGCACCGGCCGACTCCCACAATTGTGATCTCGGATTCGAAAACGGCCATTCAAAATTTCGCCAAGGGGCTCGTATCCCCACAGGCACTCAAAATTCTCTCTCAAAATCCCCCCTCCACCTCAGTAGAACTGATCTGGACCCCTGCTCACGCCGGGCTAGGAGGTAATGAGGCGGCCCATTCTGCTGCTCGAGGGTTCACTTTCCGAGCCGGCCCCAGCCTCGTCCCCTCGCACGGTGCCAGATCAGCTAGAGATAGCCTACTCAGCTATCACGACATAGCGACACATTTCCGCCTCGCCCGCCGTGTATATCCCCCTGCTCACGTCAGTCTCGACAACGTGCAAGAACGCACGTGGCGCCTTCTGCAGACAGGCAGCCTCCCCTGTCGCGCGCTGCTCCATCGCATTCATCCGTCCTTATTTCCCTCCCCGAACTGCCCATCATGCGGCATTCCCGCCACCTTATCCCACGCCATGTGGGCTTGTCCCAATGATCCTTTTCCCTCCATCACATGCGACGAGCACTGGGAGAGGGCGCTGGGCAGGGCAGCTCTGATCCGGAGGTTCAAGCCTCCCTGACGAATCGGGCTGCCATTGTCGCCGCCAGGCTAAAGCCAGCGGCCACCACGTCCCCGTAACAGAGCTTGACTAAATAAAGTTTACCTCCTCCTCCTCCTCCTCCAGCAGTTCTTTCGCAAGGGCTGTCAAAAAATCAAATATGCAAATCAGGATAAATCTGAATCCAGTCATTTTATACAAAAACAAACTTTATATCTACAATCCGAATGAAAAACTACATACGCCCCTCAATTTTGATCATCATAAGTGCAAAAATAAACTTTTCTGGTTTGAGACTAGTGTGCCCCCTTAAAGCAGGCACCTGCTTCAGCTGATGCGATGCGAGTGTGTGCACGCCTGATGTTTCATTCTGTGGTGGGTTCTCTGCAGGAAGGGTCTGACATGACGGAGACGGAGACGGAGGGGATGGAGATGCCGCCGGACTTTCCCAACACCGTCTTCCACCCCCTCAAGTCGCCGCCGTTTGCGCTCCAGCAGCTCCTTCTCTCGTGCGAGCCGAAATACATCATCCTTTACGACGTCAACATCTCCACAGTGAGAGAAATTGAGGTGAGCTGAAACTGGGAGAAAGCGCGCATGTCTGTGTGAGTGTACGTGTCGAAGCACATTGTGGCCACCAAAAAACGGCTGACGGCTGGAAAGAGTGAAGAAAGTGGGGTGCTGCGGAGACAGTTGCCTTCTAACCAGTCAATGGGATGGGTGATACTGCTCATCTGAGCTGTTAAAATAATGAAGGTGACGTGATCACCCATGCTCAAATACCAAAATTCGCTGGCTTGCCCTTTCGAATAGCTTAGCTACAAAGGAAGCACCGCTTTATCTCTTACTTCGTCCTGTGTACTTGGTTGTCTTCGACTTTTAGTGCTTCTACCTGCCGTGAATCTATACCAGCTCACCCAACTCACAGTTCTTCTCAGTGAAAGAAGTAGCCAGAGTTATTTTGCAAGGGACGATAATGCTAAAGAGTAGGCTCTGCTACACATGTTGCACAGGCTAAAGGTTTTGTAACAGTTTTTGGAAGCGATATCTTCGGCAGGGGCAGAGGCAATCTAAAGGATGATTTCCTGAACGAAACCGTACTAAAAAAAATGTTCAAAATAAAACTTATTCTACATATATATCTGCACTACATTTCTGAACTTTCAGTTGCTTTTAACTGCACTACAGATTCTGAGTTCATACTACTCCAACTTCCCCCTAGGATCATGTAGGCTGAATTTTCCGTAATGATCTATGTCTCACGTTACCAAGAAAAGCCTTGACTTTCTGCCGCGATTTCTCGGATTAAAGCATAAACTAACAGTACAGTTGAACCCCGCAATAACGAAACTGCTGGGGAAAGCCAGAAAATTCGCTTCTGCGGGAATTTTGTTGCCGCGAGAATGAAACATAAACGACCGGAAAATCGGCCACAAACCAAAAATTTATTTTCTAAAGTCGGTTATATTACTTCGTAAGCCTTACCTTGCAGCCAACGTCACAGTTCAGCTCTCACTGTACAAGTGGTTCATTGCTAGTCATCGTGCGCGCCTAAGAACGACGAGATCATGTCGGACGCATCCAAAACATTCCGTGGGTTCACCTTCTCTGCACGTTTTTCGCCCTGGCCCTCGGCACCGAGTATGTCCGATCATGCAAGCGAAGCCCAGCTTCTTCTTTTACGAATTTGCCAGACAGAGTGGCACATCGTTACACCAATATAGAAAACTAAGTGGGCACCACTTTGTTGACGTCCAAAAAGGCCACATCCATCACTGTTTCGTTTTGTGCACGTGCGCCATTGAGAAGTGGTGGGATCCTTGCTTTTCAAAATGGTTGAGCAAGTTGCAGGCGTTCCCAAACTCGTCGGCGCTATCCTCCCTTTATACTCCCTTCCTTTACTTGGGCCACTGACTTGGGCGATGATGGCTGCCTTATCTCGTTGCGATAAAAACCCACTTTTGGGCTTGCGAAGGCATTTTACTGAGAGCAAACATGCCGATCGCCGCACACAAACAAACGCACACGCACTTTTCAGCAGTAGCGGGCTAGCGTAGCCCAAGCCAAAGCCGCGACTTGAGTCACTATGTGTCGCCCTCTGGTGGTGCCGCTGCGAGGCTGCCTCCCCGGCCGCTGGCTGCGCGCCGCGCGGTCTTTTGCAAACTAATATGGCGGCGGCCATGCAAGTGTGCTGTGGCAGAAGTTTATGCACCTTGAGTCCAAAAAGAAAAAAATGCATTTGAGCACTTTTTGTACACAGTTAACCTCCAATGGGTAGGTAAAATGCCGACCAATCTTGCAGCGAATTTCATTAACGCGGGACCAGTTTCCAAAAATGTTTCATTGCCGCGAGATATGAAATACATGGGCCGGGGATGCGAAAATATTTCGTTGCTGCGGGAATTTCGTACCCGTGGGATTTCGTTATTGCGGGGGTTGACTGTATACTCAAACGAACAATCGTGCCCCATTTACAAAAAAAAATTGGAACATGGGTGGCCAGGACATTATTATGTATGAAAAACTGCGAATCTTGTTATTTGCTCTCACGTTGCCACCTTTGACTACCACTGTCCCCTCAATGTGCGGCACCCCGTGAACTCAAGGCTGGGCCTCTCCCGCAGATGTATCAAGCCACGAGGGCGAAGGAGGTGCTGCGTGTGTACTTCCTCATGTACGAGGACTCCATCGACGAGCAGCGCTACCTCACCGCCCTTCGCCGAGAGAAGGACGCCTTTGAGTTCCTCATCAAGGAAAAAAGCGTGGGTACCAGAACAACTCCTGTTGGCACCTCAAAGTTTAGGGATTAACATGCTTTATGGTAGGTCTTCACAGACAGCAGCTCTATACATTTAACTGTGACACGATATTGGGCCAAGGTTATACGTTTTCTGAAATACAGGAAGTATTTTGTGAGTGGCTGTCAGTTGCTTCGCGTCTCCATCTGTAAGCTGCATTTTTTGCTCCACTTCTCACCGAAGGTTTGGGTAAATGCCCAGTGGTTCTGAAGTTGCTCCGCATAAAATAATCTTCTTGTGCAGTTATTTTTCTCTGCGGCAATCCTTCTGTTCATTTCCTACCTCACCCACTCGACATTTTCAAAAGGCAAAAAAAATATATATATATATACAGTGCAGACCGCTTATAATGTATGTCACAAGAGCTGCGAAAATCCGCATCATCGTGCTGCTGAGCACAAGGGCATGGGTTCGATTCCAGGCCGCGGTGGCCGCTTTTCTAATGGAGGCGAAAAGGAAAAACACCTGTGTCTTTGAGATTTCAGCGCACGTTTTAAAGGTCCCCAGGTGGTGAAAATTAATCTGGAGCCCTCCACTATGGCATGCCTCATTGCGTGTGTAGCGTCGGCATGTTGAAACCCTTAATCACCCGCCGCGGTGGCTCAGTAGCTAAGGCGTTGCGCTGCTGAGCACGAGGTCATGGGTTCGATTCCCGGCTGCGGCGGCCGCTTTTCTGATGGAGGCGAAAAGCAAAAACGCCCGTGTGTACGAGATTTCGGCGCACATTAAAGATCCCCAGGTGGTCAAAATTAATCCGCAGCCCTCCACTACGGCCCGCCTCATCGCCTGCATTGCGTCGGCGCGTTAAACCCTACAATCAATCAATCAATCAATCAAAACCGTTAATCAAATCAAAATTCACACTATAAGCGGTACCGCAAAGCATGCACGAATTTGACCACGTCGCAACGTGCCTCTCAAGTAATTTGTTTATCATCACTCGAACACACGGCACTTATAGACAGAGGCACGGTCCTTTTTTTTTTTTTTTCCACATCAGCCACTGCTGTAGGGACTTAAAAATGGCGCGCGTGGCTTTACCTTCCTTTGTGTTTGTGTTTTGAGCATAAGCAATATGCTTAGGCATTGAGTTCTATGGAAGGCAAACTGGTGGTCACAAAAAGCTGCATTATATCCGGTCCCACACTATAACCGGTCATGTTATATGTGGTCTACACTGTACATCCACTGTCACAGGTCATGTGTGCAGATGAAAGAATAACACAGGCTGAGTTTCGATGGAAATAGTTTAGGCCAATGCTGCTTCCAGCCTAACCCAGCCAAATTACACTTACTTACGTGAAAGGCTGTCAGTTTAATATTTTTTTTGTTATTGTTATGTGTTCAGAAGCTCAAATCATTAATGCCCTGAATGATATTTCTGCTATTAGGGTATTTAATTTTTGCTATTAGGTTATTTAGTTTACTCACGTTTTCTCTTTCATCCAGACCCTAATGCTCAATTTGTAATTGTAACTAAAACTAAGTGTGGGTGCTTGCTCAAAAAACCGTTGAGGTATGTATGGTTGACCTTGTTAAGTGGTAATAAATGCAGGTAACAGTTTAGTTTTGGTTATTACTGCCACCTTGTCCATAACTTTGGGAACACGAAGGTTAACTTAATGGCGGTTCGAACTGCTGATGTAGCATTTTATTGATACATACAGTAAAATCTCGATGATACGAATCTTGCAGGACCGCGAAAATTATTCGTATCATCCGAAATTCGTATGAACCAACACAGACAAAAAAATTGAGCACTGTAAAAAGTTTTTGTTTATTTCTTTTCTTACTTTCGCGTGAAGAAATTTGTGATTTTTTCTGCTTTTTTTAACCCCCATGTCGCAAAGCAGTCTTTTCTGGAGCGCGTAAAGCTTCGCGCATCGTCTCCTCATTCACGGTGCCAAAGCTCGCTACACGCCGCAACAGTCAAGCGTGAACCGCATGGTGTGTTTTTGCACGCGATTCGCGCGCCTTGGCTTTGTGCGCGCTGTATTTTCACACCCGCATCAACGATTTCGCGCCAGCGGTAGCTCCTACCTCGGTCAGAAAATGACGCACGACGCGCGTGGCAGATTGGAGGAGCCTGACGACTTGCGAAGCGCGCAAGACAGCCGGCTTGGCTCCGCCCAACGTTTTTAGATTAGGCCTAATTTAGATTAGACCTAATCTAAAAACGTTGGCTCCGCCGGAGTTGGTTAGGCTTAGCACCTCGGCAAATATTTCATGGGCGCTTTCACTAGCGGCGCAGATGATGTTTTATAGTACCATTTTCGCATGCATTATCAGCTCCTTTACCGCACAAGCAACTTCGTGTCTGCCTTGAGCTGCATTTTAAAGAGCAGTTAGAAGCGGTCGCTCGAGCGCCTACGCCACTTCGCGGCGGAAGCCGCCGCCATGTTGGCGCCGCCTGCTGCGCCGGGCGCAGCGTGCGGGTGGTTTCGCGGCGGTGTCAGCGTGCGTGGGGCGTGCGCGGCGCGTTTTCGCGAGCAGAAAACAACAGCCCAGCCGTTTCTGGAGAAAGAGTGACAGGGAGAGAGAGCCGTCACTTGCTCATTCGGCAGTCGGGCGCCTCACCGGCTCGTTCGTATCATCCGCCGGGCCGCGCAGGTCCGTTCGTAAACAGCCGAAATTTTTCCCATTGCAAACAATGCAACTTCACCGGGACTTTTCGGAAATTCGTATCATCCCGAAATTCGTATCACCCAGAATCGTATCATCAAGATTACACTGTATGTCCATTTGACTTATTGTATCTTCTCGTGACGTTAAGTCATTGCTAATTTGCTCTCGTACTTTGAACAGCTAGCCTTCTTGTGAATGAAATTGAAGAGCATGTCTTACGAGCATCGGTAGCAAGCTCGAATTGTGGGCTACGTAAAATTTTCTTTTGCGCCCACCTGCAATGCTTTAAACTGATTGTTAGCTCGTATTTATGTGTGTGTTCCTTTGGGTTAATGTCGCTTACGTACTTTCAAAAGACATTGACCTTGTGAGCTTCCAGTATACGAATGTCGTAGGATGCATGTATATGTCAGTATTTTTGTTGTAGAGTCCATCAACACCCGTATTTAGGTTTTAGAATGCAAAACTGACTAATCATCACTTTATGATTCATGGTTTTCTTGTTCTAAGTGTTCGACACTTTCTTGCCCGTGGGAAAAGCAGTGATTTTGGGTAGTCTAGCGAGCAATTTTTTTCCTGGTCGAAATCGTTTCAACCAGGATTTTTTGTTTGAAATAAAAAAAAAGAAAAGAAAGAAAGAACGCTGTAGAGAAAAGTTTCGGGGCAAACACGACAAAATAAGCAAAAACGTCGGTGTTGCTCCACACAGAAAAAAAATACACAAAAATTTAAGATTATAGATTTTGTACGTATACTATCAGTGCAAAACTCCTGCAAATATCAAACGCCTAACTGTAAAATTTCTGAACTTTCGAAAAAAAAATGTTTGTACTAGTGGGTTTCGTGCCACCATGCAACGCAATTCCTTGAACTTGTGAAGAACAGGCTGACCGCACATGCGTTGCACAAAACCTTGGTTTTCTGTGATGCATGTGTGTCCAAATCTCTAAAAATGTGGCATTTTTTGACGCCGTAACGTGTGATGTCGACGCCATCTTTGAATCGTCCGAGTTGCCGTCATGACACGGGTCGTGCTTTAAAAAATTGCAGCGTGCAGAAAAATAAATTAAAAAGGATATAAGTGTCTCTACTACTCAGTAGATGATGCCAGCTCTCGGAGTGCATTCAGAAAGCGCCAAATTCGAATGGGAATACGTCAAAATTAGAACTTGAAAGCGTTGATAGTAATATTATCGATTTGAATAGGCGTGTGCAGGAAAGTGTTAAAGAAATGTTTGGGCTGAAGTAAGCTTGAAGCTCAAGCACTAACGAACCTCCACGTTTTCAGATTATGGTGATCCCAGAGGAACAGGACGGAAAAGGGGAGTATCACCCCGACCTTGTGGACGACGTTGGAAGGTCAGACGAGCCAGTGAGCTCGCGGAAGGCGGGCGGTGCGGTCCAGGCTGCATCGACTTCGCGAAGGGTGAGCACCTGTTGCTCATAAATCAGGCATGCCAGGTCAACGTCGTAGGGTTAGAACCCTGCTGTTAGTGTTGCTTAGGAGGAGTGTGCAAATGTTAAAAACTTCCAAAGACCAAAGCAAGTAGTGCAGTATTTTGTTTGGGATTGCATGAGAGGGCAGTATTCGGAAACCTAGATATTTCTGGAGTGATTTGAAGTTTGAAAATACATATACAGTCAAACCCGGTTACATTGTACTCACAAAAAAAAAAAAAATTCAGGGAAGCTTGCATTCACTTGCAAGACTTAACTGGGGAAGCTGCTGTGGGTGAGCATTGCCGGACACCTAGCGAAGTTTCAGTGTCATTGTTTATTTGCATAGGTGCGGTGCTAGTAATCGTCGTCATATGCATCGAAGAGGTCGTTGTCTTCTTCGCGGCAAGTGGTGAATGCAAAGTCATCCTCAGCATTGTAGACTTCCACCAGCTCTTCGTCATCGTCTCGGGAAGAAGGATTGGCACACTCGTAGCCATGTCTCCAATTATCCATAATGGCTTCTAGTGAATGCGGTGGCTGCGGTGACCTCTCTCAAGCAGGGTGTCTTTTCAAGTTTAGCATTAGCGCTGGAGTTTTTTTTGTTTTTCTTTAATGCGCAGTAGCGTTTGACGACAGCGCTGTAGTTGCTCTCTCTCTCTCTCTCTCTCTCTCTCTCTCTCTCTCTCTCTCTCTCTCTCTCTCTCTCTCTCTCTCTCTCTCTCTCTCTCTCTCTCTCTCTCTCTCTCTCTCTCTCTCTCTCTCTCTCTCTCTCGCTCTCGCTCGCTCGCTCGCTCGCTCGCTCGCTCGCTCGCTGCTGAAGCCACTGCCGCGATGCGCGCGCTCATGAGCGCCCAGAATTTTCGTGGCATTTTCCCCTGCAACTGCCTACTTACAGCCAGTAACAGCAGATCTGCTGTTAAAACAGCTATCAGTTCAATGTAGGACATAATTCAGTATAAGCAGGCTAAGGAATTGGCCCTCATAAAAGCAAATACCATTTATAAAAACGCTTTATTGGTGAAACTGCCTTGCTTACGTGTGAAATAGTCCTGTATCTTCTTCTGCTTGAACAACTTTGCTGCCTGCGACTGTATGCACTTCTCCATATTGTTCAAGAGTCAAAGTAGCTGAGGCCGCAAACTGTCACATTTGCGAAGAAGCGCTGGACTAGTGCGAGTGCACCAATCACCTCGGAGCATGTAGGCTGAGGACCGTCGTTGCTTTCGTCATTGCATCCGCTTTCACTTGCGCTCGGTGTGATGTGGGCAATTTAGTCTTAAAACCTCTCCCGTGGCTGCGACACCATCATCTACACTCATAAACTCACCGACTGTTGATCCGGCAGTGGCGTTCAGCAACTCCGACGGCTCGCTCCACACTTTGGCAACACCATTGATGGCTTCGTTGCACTCCTCAGGATTTGCTTAGTCATCACCAGCATGTGCAAGCAAGCATGTCTGAAGAAGTTTCGGATAGTTCCTTTCATAACATCTGCCCAAGCCTACTTTGAACAGCTCAATATTCAAGCAGGTCGATATGTCGGGGGTCGATCATATTATTGTTTGATATAAGCGCAATCTTTTCTATATAGGTACAGTCGAATCCCGCTACAACGAAATTGACGGGACGTGCGAAAAATTTCGTTGAAGCGAAAATTCGTTCAGGCGAAATCTGCCCCAACACACCACGGAAAGGCCAGAAAAATAGCCCCGTGCGTTTCCGCAACATTGGCAGCATAATACAATGTTACATAACATACCAATAACAAACATACCAATGGTTATGTTTTTTCACCACCCAAAGAACGCGTTACGAAGGGGGGTGAAGATATGCAGGCGCAAAACGTATCCCTGTACAACAAGGCGTGCCCACCGAGCTGATTACTTGCAGATAGCTGCTAGGCCGTGGGAAGCCCCCCTCTCGCTTGTGGCAGGAGCAGTGCTGTTATCTTATCCTCTGACAGGGCACGGCAGCTACTGACCTTGGCAGGCAAGACGTGCACGCTTGTTAACAGGACCGTGCGCTCGTGACTAAGATAGGATGACTAGGCTTCAAGACCAAACGCGCAAACATGATTTTTGCTCTTGGCTATGAAGAATGGTAGAAGGAAAACGGCAAGGACAGCTGCTCACAACGCATACATGACGGCACCGCGCCAGCAGCGGAGCACATTCATGCAATTTCAACTGGATACGGATTGGCTGTAGCTCTGGGGCTCCGCCTTGGCGAAGCGGGCCTGCGCCTCGTGTAAAGACGGCCAGCCACATCGTTATCACCATCAAGCAATGGCGTGCGCCTATGAGTTATTTTTTTTGTTTTGGGTGGCGGTGTGGTCGCAACGCGCATTTTCGGTGAAACTAAGCGTCCTGAATGTATAAAAAGTTACAGATAGTTGGCGCTATGCTTATTTTATTGTCAAATAATTGTTCAAACCCAGCCCAAATCATCGAAAATTTCGTTGAAGCGAAAGCAAGCCTGACAAATGGTTCGTTGTGGCGAGGACTTTGTTGCATTGACTTCTATGGCTAGCTGACGGGGAATTGGAAATATTTCGTTGAAGCGGGGTTCGACTGTATTCCCATTTCGAATATTCCATGTGCAGAAATAGTTGAATATACAGGATAAGTTGGTGTAAACGGGATCGATATAGTCGGTTTTGACTGTAGATACTCGACTGCACTGAGTTCAACTTGGTTGAATGCACTTGCGGGGTGGAAATTACCCCCGTGCTAGCTCTGAGGAATGGTCTTCTGAAGGAGACATGCAAAATGCATCCCTTACTAGGCTTCAGCTTTATCACGCTTTGAGCTTTTACAACCACTGTCCAACTGTGCCGATTGCCCTCAGTTGTAACGACAGGCTTCCCCGCAATGCGTGTGCGCCTGTAGGGGAAGGTAGTAATTGGCAGCATGGGCTGCAACTTTCTTCGCTGAAGGATGAAAGGAAAGGGTTCGGAAGGGGCCTTGTCTCTTTGTTGAGGCCAACAGCACACACTGGTGGTGTGGGTGCGCAAAACCAAACCCGGTCAACACCTTCTAGACAAGAAAGCATGTGCACTGTTTCACTAAATTCATAGTTAGGCGTGAAATGCCCTTGACAGAACCTATTCTGAAATTTTTGGGCCTGAAATGTTGGACAAGAACTTTTAGGATCAAAACTCTCACCACGAGTTCGTGCAGATTCTTGGGATTGCCATGGTGTTGAGAGAGGTGCAAGTGAAAGGGAGGGGAGAGCTGATGCATGTAATTGGTTTGTACTCTAGCATTAAAGCCAGCAAAGGACTGAAAAATGTTAAATTGGTGGTGGCAGTAGCCACTGGTGGTGTAAGTTGTTCAGCAGCGGCTGGCCAGCAGAACCAGGCATCTGTGTAAGCGCTTGATGGTGGCACGAACTGCATTTGACAACTGGCAGTGGAGTCGGTTTTGTTTTGTGGCCGTCCGGTCAACTGCTGCCGTGTATGTCGCTGTCTCGAAAATTTGTGTGTGAAATGTGTGCAGTGCGGATTAGAGTGACTAAATAAGCTATGCTTATTCGTTATCATGGGAAATAGACCAATTTTGAGGGGTCTAACAAAACATTTTTTCTGTGCTATACATATTGGTTGTACACACATTGCAATGAAATAAAATGCAGATGATTCCATGCGCTTTGCAACGACACCAGTTTTAATAATGTTTCCATAAATAATGATAGCGAAAAAAATTATCGAATTCGAAATTTTTGTCCAGGCGTCGAAGAAAATTAAAAAAAGTAACTTGTGTATAATAAACCTCCAGTAGTAGAAAAAATTAGAATATACATTTTGTAGGCAAACATTTCAAAAACCCTTCCTAGAAAAAAAATTGAGTTTCATGGTGCGATTTGTTGGATATAAAAGAAAATGTGAGCCTGCCTGGTGCCCGTGCCTTGTGGTGAAGCCCAACCAGTATTTCAAATTTTGCTATTTTGGATGGTTCTCTAGAAGAAATCTGGTGGGTTGACATTATTAAAGGCCCCAGTTAGCCTCCACGTGATGTAAAAACACTTTGTCAATGATTATGACTATCACAATATTGAAGGCAATCAAGTCTTACGAAAAAAATCTGCTTGGAGTTGAAAACCAAACTCTGTGGTGGATGCTTGTTGATGTTCAGATGCCCACCTATCAGTCAGAACTTTCATTTGTGGTTTATTATCATGTTCTGACTCGCTATGGTAGCCCTGCTTGCAGGAATAAGGTACAATGTGCTAGAATCGTGCCCAGCAAGCTTTCACCAAGCCGCCGTCGTGCTACGAAGCGAGTTAAGCACTACGAGCCTACTGCATTGCAGCACCACCTAACAATTTTGGAAAGAAGCAAATACAACGCTGTTGGAGACTTTGTCAGACTAGACAGTTCTAAGCAGCGACACTAGACCTCCGGAAATACCCTCGTATGAAACCAAAACTGGCCGGTGAACAGCTGGTGGTGTTCAAGGCCAATTGAAAGCGTTCTCCTCGTCTGAACTAATACCCGATGACTTGGCATTAGGTTTTGACTTCAGCGGGAGCTGTTATCGCAGCAGTAAGACGTAAATAAAGTGTAAGCACGATCGGCACGTCTGTTTCGAGGCACAGTAGCGGGCAACGAACGTGCCATGGCAAATGAGGTCGCAGTTAAGTAACTGTGTAATAGCGCCAAAGAAGATTTTCGCAACGCAAAAACAAAACTGAAACTGCTGGAAAGTGGCTGAAGATGCCAGGCACACTTGCTAGACATGCGGGGGACCATCAGAAATAAGCTTTGGCAGAATAAAGCTGCCCTTTTTCCAAATCAAAGATCACTATAGTGAATAGCTGGTGTCATTTTCAAGTAATTATCACCTCTCAACGCTGTCGGATTACAAAGCTGACAACATTATTTGGTACTTGACTTGCCAGGAACCTGTTGACAAAAAAATATTATGGTAATGCAGCGTAACCACGATCCGCATCCTTTTTTTTTTGTCAAGTGCAGCAGCCACGCCCCCTTCCTCAAAAACACACGCACCTCAGCTCGCAAAAAATGCCGTCAAAAATCTCAATGTCGCCGGAGCGGGAAAATTTAAAAACGATTTCCAAAAGTGCAAAACCTAGACTAACTACTGGCCGCAATAGGGGTACGAGAAAGGACTACACCATGTCGAAATAGGCAGTATAAATCATCGACCACCGGCGATCGATTTGAATAGGCGTGGTAACGAAAGAGTTAAGAGCAACGACACTGACGCAAGGCGGCAGCCATAATGGTGCCTGACACCGGAGTAGCCAGCTTTATGCTCCATAGTCCGGCCGACATTGGCGGGCGGAATTAGTCCGGGCAGCGCTTGGCAACCATGACAGCTGTGTTTACTTTTTGAGGATTTTAAGCCCGCACGGCATGCTTTACTAGTGGCTGTAGGCTAAGCTAGGCCACAGCCGTTCTTTCGTAGCGGGAAGCAAAGCAGCTGTTTTCCACTGTCTGGCCGGTTGAAACAACCGGGTACAGAGCATCACGACTTTGCTGCTTTGCCTTGGGCTTTTAACTCGCCCTCGACGTGTCATACAGCCACACTGCGCTCCGAAAATCACGATTTATCAAAGAATGCGCTCACGTGGCAACACAGGGGCACCAAGATGTCAGCACCCCTAAGTCTTCCGGCCTAAACTAATGTCACGTGACGTGGTTCCACCAATGACTGCTGTTGACGGCATACAACAATGAGAGAAAAGAGTGCCGATACTCTGAAACCTGATCTAGTGGCTCTAGTGCGGGTATTTGTGGGGCGGATGCTCATAACAATAAATTGATGCAGTGTCGCTACTAAAAGCCGACACCATTCACAAATTATTTTATCTCCTATATATGAGGTACTGCCACACGAGTAGGTAGACAGGGAGTGCCTGTGAGGTTCTAAAAGCCTGGCCCAATTTTCTGTGCCTTGTGCATGAATGGCCCATGTGCCTAGAAATGAAACAAAATTTTGTGATACCGCCATTTGTGACTTTTCTTTGGTGCGAAAGTGTTATGTGGCTCATTGAGCGAAAAAGCCGGCATCCCTAAAACGCAGGTTCATGTGAGAATATATACTATAAACATTCAGTTTATGTATAGGCGAGTGCAAACTGTTTGCTTTCATTAGAAAATATTGGCTCAATTCGCAATTCTTTGGACAAATGACTCGTTTACTTTGTATTTTCTTCGAACGTAAGAATTGCCATTTGCGTGAGCACCCAATTTAGGTGATGACGCCTGCCATTCATTGGTCGGTAGAAACGGTGAGATGTTGTCTACACTAGGGTGTCCACGTGGTGTAGCACCATTTGTCATCACAACAAGGGGACATGCTTTGGAGGCACATTTATGGTGTGGACGCTTGCTGGCGCCTGGTGCTTAACGTGTCTTGGCGTGTTTAGAGACCCAGCTATCGCCCGTGAGTAACGTGGACGCAATATGGCTGCCCGGTGCCTTATGCTATAGGTACAAAGCTGTTACTTTGTAGAGATGTTTATCTGTCAACCGGTAAGGGCTGAAACACAAAGAGGAGTGTTTGTTTTCTGGGAGTGTCCTGCACGTTATGAACACACCCCAGTTACTGACAGCACTCTGGTGCACGCTGTTTGCTCATTGGTTGACTGCGGTAGATCGATAATCCCGTAACACTTGCAAGTAGAAGAAGCATCATTGGGATGCCCTAATGATAACTTGCGTGGTGTACAATCTTCTCTGTGCCTATATAGCTTTTTTTGGCCCTTGCAGGTAATTGTGGACTTGCGAGAGTTTCGGAGTGAATTGCCTTCACTCATCCACAGACGTGGCATCAGTGTCCAGCCTGTCACAATAGAGGTATGAAAACGCTCTTCCTAATAGCTCTTTATTGCCTGGTTGTATATGTGGACAATATAAGTGGACTCACATATGTGGACAATATAATAAAACAGTGCTACACGGGTGTTTTGAAGGCCTTTGAGTCGAATGTCATTTGACTCAAATGGCACCTTTGAGCTGTTACACGACGTTTTTCAAAGGCCTTTGGTTGAAATGCCATTTTGGTCAAAGGAGCACCACCAACGACCCTTGAGGTTCTCAAAAGCCTTTGAAACGCAAACGGTCGTACCCTGGGCCGCAGTTTCTGCATGCTGCAATTCCAAAACAATTATTTATGAGTAAAACTTGGTGTTTAAAGTACACAATCTTCATAATTTTCAAGTTGTTTTTGTTCTCTGCCACTCGCTCTACGGTTACATGGTAACTTAGTACTCAGCACGAGCGATGCGAAGAAAAATAAATAAAAGTGGCGGTTTTGTGCACGCTTGTAGATTGTTATCAATTTGGTTACTAATAATTGTTTTTTTGCCCATTTTAACTCTAAAATTAAATTTTTTCAAGAACGAAACAGGGCAAAACATGACGGGCGAACTCAGAAACTTTAAACTGCCTTTGAGAATTGTGGTGCAGATCGGCAGAACTCCTTCCAGTTTGAGCGGCATTTGAAATTTCTAAGGCCATTCGACTCAAATGTCCCTTCAAATGCTCGTGTAGCACAGGTATTACAGCGTTTGTTCACCTTAACCCCTCCACTGTTCTTGTACGAGCTTAGCTCACTGACACAGAGGAACTCACAGTCTGCGCAACAAAGTGATAATCTAAGTCACGAATGACCTGTATAATCCTAAACCCTGAGGCCGTGCACTTTGGTAAGGGGACTGACTGTAATTGTGCCTGTAAAAGTGGGCATGCAGCAACAGCTGTCTATTAACAGTTCCCTTAGCCCATCTCCTGGTGGACATTAAATGTGAAGTATCAATTCGCTTTCTCAAAGGCCTTGTGTCAGTTAAAGATTGATGTGAGTTGCTGAACAAAGGCAGCTATGTGATTGTGGGTCCATGCAGCGAGTAACTTAGTCGGGGATACTTGGCTTGTCATAAATTTGGTCATGACCTTCGTGTAGTGCATTGTTCTTTCAAGTCTTTACTTTGAGATGTTAGTAGCTTTCATCTCAATGAGTCCGTGTTGAAGTTACTATCATGGCTGTGGTCATATACAGGGATCATATACAGGGGTTGAACAGCTGCGCCATTTGTGCCATTGAGCGCAAAAAGCTGTAAGGCTGCAGGCACTATGCGCGTCTCCGCTTTCAGTTTTGATTCATTTGTGTCGCATTTGCAGGGTTTCGTTTGCCCGTGCCGGCCGCTGCGCCAGAATCGGTGAAAAATGACCAAAACTGAGTGCAATGTTTTTGTGTCACATCGCAGACGGATAGAAAACAGAATAATATTCGCGTGATAGGTTGTAGTTTATTAGAGGTGAACTTCAATTTAGTTGACCATTTTTGACGAGCGTAGTTGCATGGTCTTGAACAAACAGGGTCCTGGACACTTTGCCCTTGCTTGTGAATTCAGTTCACCGCTGTTGTGAGGTAATTACTCATTTCCGCCTGTGAACTTTGGGATTGGCTTTGCTTATGTGGAGGATGGTTCAGCATTAATTACGCCTTCTAACGTGCTCTCGTTACGTAGTCTACTACGTATGTTCGTCGACTCTCGACACCCTGTGACGGTCGAAGGCAAAGCTATTGTGGTTTGCACACACTGAAACCGCTGTTTGATAGAAAAAATGCAAGCAAGCGCCCTACTTTATGGAATGCCGCCGTGAGTTCGCTTAACACTGCTGCCAACTGGACACAAAGTAAGGCCTGTTAAATGACTGCCTTCGACTATGCATGTGAGGTTTACCCTGTGGGTTTAGTAATGGGTTTATTACCGTGCTAAACCCTATGGGTTTAGCACGGTAATAACGCGTTCTCTCTAGGGCCAAAAGTAGATAACTCGGCATATTGTAAGTTTCTGGATTTTGTACGAGAACTGAGTTCCTGTTTCGGAGTAAGTTCCAGTGCACAACAGAGCACCCGATATAGTAGATGAATAGATTAAACTCAATTGGCAGGGGGTTAGCACAACAGCCTGTGCCAGCCCACCGCCAAATGGGCTTTCGGGCTGCTCCAAGCCTACTGCAAAATGCAGTTTATGCCTGCTCCCAGGACTGCTCCCAAACCCATGTACCCTGTTCCACCCATGCATATATGATTTTCAAATACTGCCCTCTAGTGGTAGCTAGTCTATGACTGGGGACAAACATTTCCTTCTTCAGCAAACAATGTCTTTGTGGAACATGTGTAATTAATGATCCGAAGATTTGTACTGTCAGTGGGGATGAGGGTGTACCCTTTTTGCACAAGTGAAGGTTATGGGTGCACTTGGATCTGTGTGCGTCCAGGTGTATTGAAGTCCAGCAACCGTGTAGACCACTAAGACAAACACTGGTCTCATGTCTTGCTTTCTTGCAAGAAAGTTTGTCACCTGTAAAAGGCAACAACACATAAAGGACGCTCACAGAGAAGCAGCTGCAATCATTTTGGTTAGAAAGGTGACCTTTTTGCCCTTGGTAGTTCATTGTCTAAGCAAGACATTTCATTGTGCTGCTGAGTCCAAGGATGCGGGTTCAGTACCGGCCGGGGTGACTGCTTTCTTGATGGAGGTGAAAAGCAAAAACGCCCATGTGTTCGAGATTTCGGCGCTCGTTAAAGGGACTCTGCAACACTCTTTGAGCAGTGCAAGTAAACCTGCGCGGCGCTTAGATTACACCACCAGAAATACCTGAGCCAAATATTAGACGTGCACGTGAAGCAGTGAGCGCGCAAATTGTTATGAAAGACGCGGAAAAACCAACTGCGCTGTCTTCAATTTTCCTCATTATGCAACCCTGGCATGGCCTAACGACGTCATTGAGGCCATGGCAGTCCTATTGGCTGTCGCTGGTCAACTTCGTGGCTTATTTCTAGCATTTCCTGTGACGATCTGCCGTCGTCAACGCTGTGCACCAACCTCTTCTATGCCTGAACCTGTACGCAGAGGTTTGGCGTTTCTTTTGTGTTTTGAGTGCGCACGGAGTTTGAGTGATGAGCTCAATACTTCCCTTTCAACCAGACCACTTGACAAGAAACGTTTATTGCTTCAAAAAGGCCCTACCAGCCTGAGTGCGTGCTTGCGAGCAGGCAGCCATGCCTGCTTTTTGTGGCACCAGACTGGAATCCCTCCACATTGCGTAAAAAAGTAGAAAACTCCTTGGCCTGCAATATAATGAAGGCCGCCGAAGAGAATGCCGCGAGCCGCCCCCCTCTCCGCGAGAGAGCACGCAGCTTTTTTTCGTGTTATCCGCGGTCGAATTGAGAGGGAACAATTATGCCTGATTTCTCATCGTGTGTAGTTTCAAACCTGGGACAATAGACTTTACCCCCAAAATACATTCTGAGAAGTCAATAATAAGTGCTGCAGGGCCCCTTTAAGGATCGCTGGGTGGTCAAAATTAATCCAGAGCCCTCCACTATGGCGCGCCTTATAGCCCAGGTGTAGCGTCGGCGTGCTAACCCCCACAATCAATCAATTTGGATGCCCTTTTTGAGGCACTGTTACATGTGCATTTGGTAGTTGCAAGAGTATACTCCTGTGTTTTTCGGGCACTGGAATCGGCTCTTGCGTGGTATGTCCACATGTCTTCATCGTTTGTGCAAACTCTGTTGTGTAAGTCCTTTCCAAATTGTTGGGGTTTACGTGCCGAAACTACATGTACGCTATAAGGCACGCCGGAGTGGAGAGCTTCAGATTAATTTGAATCCCTTGGAGATCCTTGATGTGTGGCGAAATCTCGACACGCTGGTGTTACTGTTTTTTGCCTCCATAAAAAAGAATGGCTACCTTGGTTGGGATCGAACCCGCATCCTTGGGCGCAGCAGCACCTCACCTTAGTCACTGAGACACCACAGTGGGTAATTGTGTGTTGCAAATGCAAAGACTAAATGCCAAGTAAGAAGGCATTCGCAAAATAAAAGAAAGAAAAGAAATGTGCGAACTTAAGTGCCAGAGGCTGTTCCACACATAGAAAACACTGTGTGAAAAAGGGAAGTGACCTTTGCATAAAAAAAAAAGGACACGCTCTTATTGCACATTTGTGCTGCATCATACTGACCACCTTTTTTAAAAACCACGCACCCTGCGCAAAAATAGTATGCTTGGTAATAGTAGAAAAATGGAGGAGTGTGCGGATTTGACTGATCAGTTTAGAGGTTCGTGTTTTGTTTGAGAGCGAGTTCAATGTTGTTCGGTTTGACATTTGTGTTTGGTCCCAGGTTGGGGATTACATCTTGACGCCGGAGATCTGCGTGGAACGCAAGAGCCTGAACGACTTGATCGGGTCTCTGAACAGCGGGCGGCTCTACAACCAGGCGCAGGCGATGTGCCGCTACTACAAGCGCCCCGTGCTGCTCATCGAATTCACCCAGAACCAGCCTTTCAGCCTCCAGGTACGGGTTGGGCTAGAACGCATGTTAGAGCCGGCATTGTCTCTGGCCGCCAGTGCTAGTGTTTGGCACCGTGGTTGGCTCACAGTCTGCATGCTTTGCCAAGAAACAACTTAGCTAACAGCCTCGACTGGTTCTTGGCACTTCTGCGCGAGTCAAAAACGAAAACTGAGAATACAAGAAATTGATTGATTGATTTGATTTATTGTAGGGTTTATCGCGCCAATGCAACGCAGGCGATGAGGTGCGCCTTAGTGGAGGGCTCCGGATTAATTTTAACGACCTGGGGATCTTTAGCATGCCCGAAATCTCGTACACACGGGCGCTTTTGCTTTTCGCCTCCATCAGAAAAGCAGCCGCCACGGCCGGGAATTGAACCCACGTCCTCGTGCTCAGCAGCACAACGCCTTAGCAACTGAGCCACCACGGCAGGTAAAGAAATTTGCGAAGCTTGCACTAATTCGCCTAAGGCTTGAACCATGGTGAAGCTGGAGGATTTCTTTCCATGTAAGTACTGAAGGACACACCTCCACGCATTGCATTGTGTTTGAAATTGTTTATTTACATGTTCCGTCATCGCTTTTCACTGTGGTAGTGGTAGTCATCGTCATATCCATCTATATTGTCGTCGTCCCCATGCATGACTGGCGGGCCCGGATCGTTTTGTCCGCAGGCGTTCACATTTCTCCCAAAGTGGAGCACGTCAGCATGCGCGAGAACCGGCGACAACCGGCGACAACCGGCTTTGCGAACTGGGCGTCTGTAGTGCAAGCTGTCTAGTGCTCTCCCCTTGAGGCACGGACGTGCATGAACTGTTTTCTTGGTATTTTTTGCGAGCGCCACGTGCAAGCCTGAATGACACCGGGCGTTCCTCGTGAGGCGCGTGCTCACGTGCGTAGTAAATGGCAGGAGTAATTATGAATAAGTTTTCCAACACTGACACCGCATACATTATGGCCAGCAACAGCTTTGCTGTTAAAACAGCATGGTTAATTCCTCCATCTTTGCAAAACTGTAATGTATTGTGCCTTACATATCAAAAAGAGTCTGTCAACGAAAAGCTTGAGGAATAAAAAAATGAGGCGACTTTCTGTGGTATTTAGTCTCGAGTTTGGGTACTCTCCGGTCTGCTCAAGCTTTTCTGTGTTCAGTCTCTTTGAAAGGCCTCGCACTTTCTCCCTATTCATCCAGCGCCATCTCTTGGTGAAGGGTGCAACTCTTGTTTGTTCACGTCTTGTTTTCCTTGCTGCAAAGGGCAGTGCTTCACTGCTTTGGAGTTTGTCACAAATGCTTGGTATGAGGTGCGCGCATTTTCTTTTGTATGTCTGAGGCACGCGCTGTGGAGTGCGTTGCCGCCAATGGAAGTTTACGTCCTGTGTTTGTGGAACGGCCACTTCTTTTCCTAATGGGCTACTTAATGCTTTTGCATTAATTAATAAAGAAAAAGTATGACTGAGGCACTGATTGTGACCTCCAGAATGGCAATGGAAGCAACTGTGAAAAAGGCAGGTCATTACAGGGCTAATGGGCTGTTGTAGAAGCGCCTTCAAAAATTTTAACATCCATGAATTTGATTGATTGTGGTGTTCAGCATGCTGACACTGCACAGGCGATGAGGGGTGCCGTAATGGAGGGCTCCGGATTAATTTTGAGGGCTTCGGGGATCTTTAACACGCGCTGAAATCTTGAACTCACGGGCGTTTGTGCCTTTCGCTTCCATCAGAAAAGCGGCCGCCGCGACTGTGGATCGAACCCACGTCCTCGAGCACAGACGTCCGTGAAGTTACACTGTGTGCTGTAGTGTCACAGTGTCTGCACAACACAGTTGACATCCAATAATTCCACCTGTTTTAATCCAGTGATTCCATCACTTAATTCACTGAGCACGAGGTCGCACGCCCTCTTTTCTGATGGAGGCGAAAAGCAAAAATGCCCGTGTGTACGAGATTTCGGCGCACGGTAAAGATCCCCAGGTGGTCAAAATTAATCCGGAGCCCTCCACTACGGCGCGCCTCATTGCCTGCGTTGCGTCGGCGCGTTAAGCACTACAATCAAATCAAATCAATCATCATCACTTAATTCAAATAATTCTTGTGGACTCATTAGGGTATGCGTATTTCAATGTAAGGGGATTTTATTTTCCACCTTATGGGACCAATTTGTGGCGGTCTCATCAAAGTCACTGTAACTAGTTGACTGTATACCTTGTTTTGTAATGAAAACCATCTTGGCGAAAAATGTAGTCTTGTGTTTGTAGGTAGGGGGATGTGGGTGGTTGGTTGTTTCTTCCCAAATTTCCAACCTCACCCCTTGTCTGGCTTTCGAGAGCTGATTCATGTATTTGGTGGACTCGGGGGCAAACAACGGCACATTTGACGTTTATTGCAGGGCAAGCACCTGCCTATATCAGAGACCAGCTCGCAGAACTTTGTGTCGAAGCTGATCCTGCTTACCATGCACTTCCCACGCCTGCGGCTACTGTGGTGCCAGAGCCCGTATGCAACGGCGGAGATCTTCGACATCCTGAAGGTGAGTGGTGTCCAGCGCCTCCTTTTCCTGCCCTCTCATCCACCGAGAAGGAAACGTTTGTAAGGAAGCTGTATCTTTGCCATGCAAAACTAATTGTTGTAGGCAACAGTATGTTATTGATTTTTGAACAAATTAGCGACAACTGGTTCCATTTTAAGGAAAGAACTTTGGGTGTAGGGAACAGTGAAAGCAGAATCAGGCACTCAATCTAAGAAAAAGTACTGAAATCTAGGCTGGCTTTGATTTAAGCTGACTTCTGAAATTTTGGAAGGCCAGAAAAAAAAAAATTTTGAATGTAAGCCGGGCAAATTAGACAAGGACAACTGCTAACATCTACTGCGCGCACCATGAGCGCACGGCTGTTTTGTGAGCATTGATCATTGATAGAAGAGCTGCCGAATGGGGGGTATTGGTAGTTGTGGAAGAGATTCTCATTGTGATACGATTTTCTAGGCCGTATCATTGTATCAATCGTATCATTGGGATACGATTTTCTGAGGGATGCATTTTTGGGGGGGTGGACCTACATTCGAGTTGGTTTACAATCATGTAAATACGGTACCGTATCAACCACTAACCTGCTCGGGTTCACTCAACATTGTTGTCGTTGCTGGCTTCATTGTCTCGTCCCCTGGAGCTTCCACCCTCGTAGAGCAGGAGCAATAGTCGGTGCTGTCAAATGCCTTTGAAATGGTGCACTTGTTGAGTGAGCTTGCCTTCAAGCTTTCTGGGATGTCATCCCAGGCTTGTCTCGAGACCTCCCCCAAAGCAGACGTTTCTTTTATCAATGCTGAGTTCACACCTTGCCTAGATGTTCGGCGCGCTCTCGGCCACTAGCACAACTTTTAAAGCGAAAGCTTTCTAGTAGAACTAGTGGCGTCCTGTCAAAAAACTGATGCATTTCCCCATAGACCGGTTGGCCGGTCGAAAAGCTTTGATAAGACCTCTGGACGCATGGCATGTGCATGAAACCGGGCTTCTATTGTGTCAAAACGGTTGCTTGATAAGCGTGAAAAAGGAACACTTCTAGATAAGACAATACACGCATCGATCATGAAGGAGGAGTACCGTAGCATACCTTTATCTCGTAAACCACGTGTCGGTATACGTGTAAATAGTTCGTAGTTGTGCTTACTTAGTGCGCAAAAAATTGTCGCATATTTGGGTCTTTGAAGGTTTCATGATTTATTGGTAGCACTTTCAGTGAATGTGGGACGCAGTTTTAGCGAAGGTTTTGATGTGAAAAAGCTTTTGTGCTTCCCTCAACTTTGGTTAAAAGAAGGGAGGGTAACGTTTTGTTTGTTCAAATGTGTCACTACAATGAAATTGCTACTGATGTAGTGGCACCAAGTAGGCAAACTTGCACTGCCAACCTGATATAGAAACTTTGGCATCCACCCTTGCACTGTGTGAGCATGATCAAAATGGCGACCTGTCGTTTGCGCTTTGGTTGGCTGCGGGTGCAGATACTATTGGCTTAAATGCTCCCTTTAGTGGAGCCTCCAGGTGGTGCTATCTGCGAGCCACTTTTAATGCATAGCATTCTTGGCCGAGTACCCCCACAGCCAGGACCATGTAACGCCCTGCATTTCCACAATAATACAGATTTCGGGAAAGTTCTAAATGTAATCGTTATAATAATGTAAATGGAGGTAATTGGTTGGGCGAAATTCTGAAAAACTAAAAAATAAGGAAAATACAAAGATTACCAAAAATGGAAAGACTCATAACGAATTACATTTCCACAATAATGCAGATTTCGCGGAGGTTCCACTTCAAATTGTTATTATGGCGTAAATGGAGATAATTGGTCGGACAGGAGTTAGAACACCCAAAAAATTTGACTGTAGAAACTCACACTCAAAACAAGCGGTATAAGAAGGCTATGCATTAGCAGACAATTCTCTGAATTTCTGCGGAATTTTTGGGGGTTTGGATGGAACTGGTCACGTTTAAATAATATTCCTCAAATCTGTTGCCTTAGAATTGAGGAAATATGGTAAGTGTATGGCAAAAAAACACCTGCTAGATTTACATAAAAATTTTGCCTTGTGGTAGTTAAAGAATTTGAAAGTTCGCATTGAGGCAGCACGCCGTGACGGCTGAGCTGCAAAGCTGGAACTAAAACACACAATTTGCAAAAGCTTCTTTAGGATCCCTCCTTGCTGTGTAAATGGGGCCCCAATTCTGTTGATTGAACGCACTGCTGTCCTTTTTCTTTTTTAACTGATGCATGTTTTATTTCGTTATTCTTAGTTATCTTGCTGTTTCTGTCGTTCTATTTTCTAAAAATTAGTTTATCCACCACTTTGTTGTTGTTGTAAAATGTATTTATTAATCCTAATTACAATGGGGGAGGCAGTGAGTGTCCCGGCTAAATGTGGTACTGCACGGCGGCTTCTCGAACATATACGAGGAAAGAGTCGAGGACCATCTTCCTGTATTCTGTAGACCCTTCGGGATGGGTCCACTCCCGCAGCGTGTGTGGCCTGACTTGAGGAGGAATGAGCGCGTGTGCGCGGTTTCTCTGGTCCTTCAAGGCAGGGCAGCTTCATAGCAGATGGTCAAGGTCAGCAACTTGTTGGCTGTCAGGTGATTCGCAGAGTTTGCAGGCACCGTCGCTGGGGTGTAGACGAAAGCGTGCCATGATGGTAACATCATGGCACGAAGGCAGTGTTCGTCCGAATTCGTCGGAGTGTGACCGTTGCCCACCGGTTGTAGCCGGATGGGATAGGGTCATCCTCTTCGGGTAGACGAAGTCGAAGCGCGGAACGTCGCTCAGCACGTGCTTTGGCAATGGCTTCCTTGTAGTCATACCCGTCCTCTTCCAACTCGTCGGGCAGCAGCTCCAAAGATGGAGGTGTCGACGCTTGGAGAGCGGGGAAGACGTTCGTCGGTTGCGACAGAGGTTTCTGGCAATTATTGGGGTTGGAAAGCACCTCCTGTGCTGCCTTGTGTGCCTCCTCGTTGCCCAGTATCCTGTTATGGCCAGGGACCCAGCGAATTGTAATTGTGCGGCCGACTTGTCGAAGGTCCCTTGCGACTGCACGAATTCTTGCGACCATCCGACTGCGCGTGGTATTTTTTCCGCAATCTCTCACGGCTTCCTTGGAGTCCGTGTAGAGAAGGAAAGTGGTTGGTGCCTTAGTCGGGCTTGTGGCGGCAATTCTGTGCGTTCCTTCCGTCGCTAGTAGTAACGCCGCAATCTCTCACGGCTTCCTTGGAGTCCGTGTAGAGAAGGAAAGTGGTTGGTGCCTTAGTCGGGCTTGTGGCGGCAATTCTGTGCGTTCCTTCCGTCGCTAGTAGTAACGCCCTCAGTTCCGCTTCCTTCACCGATGGGGTACCACGGAGAGCCTTGGCTCCTTTAGTTTTGGTCTTGTCGCAGTACCACACTATGGCGACCTGATCATCTTGAAGAGCTGCGTCAGTGTAAATCCTGCGCACCCCTTCGTCGTCTTTGGTACGCTGGAGCTTGGGGTCAATGGGCGCATGTTGAGCTTGATGTCACATATGCTGCTGTCTATCTTGACAACTGCAATGCGGAACATCCACATCAGTTGGAGTGCTTGGCCCGCCCATTTTTCTTAACTATTGCAAGACGATAAAAGCAGCCAAGGCGATACGCTGCACTAGCATGGGGAGATAAGGCCATGTGAGCCGAAACCCAGCTATACATGTTAACCTCGTGTCCATGCTGTCGTCTTCTGTGCATCCTATGCAGCTATCACACTCTCCATTGTCACATACAGCAACCACTGTGCCTAGCGGCCTAGCAACGCTCTTTCTTTCTCGTGCTGCGTTCTTTCGCTCTGTGAGCTTGGCTGACAGGATTCGCACTGAGACAGAATGACTGACTCGATTTAATGACGTGGGGCACCTGGCGCTTAGCGCGACCCGGTGAAGCTGTTGCGCTGTACACTGAACCACAATGCTGATTCTTTCCTCTTTTTCTACGTCCAGCATGGCAAGGAAGAGCCGACTGTGTCCGAGGCGCAAGCAGTCACCGAGAAAGAGCTCCAGGACAGCGGGAGGTCGAGCGAGAAGTACAATCCTGGCCCCCAGGTAATTTTGTTTGTCCACCACAGCAGCAAATGCTCTCCTAATGTATCCAGCTGGTTTTCTTTTGAAGGATAATTTTTCGCAAGTAATGCGACAGATTCGAAAGACAAGGATTCGGATTCGAAAGACAAGGAGATACCATCTCGCCGAAACTGTTCACAGCATCTCTGGAGGGGGTACTTAGGAAGCTTGACTGGGAAAACACAGGATTAAGGATAAACGGAGAATACTTGAGTCATTTGAGGTTTGCAGACGACATAGTCTTGCTAAGCAAGACTGCAGAGCGCCTGCAAAAAATGCCTGAGGAACTAAATTCAGAAAGCACGGCCATGAGGCTAAAATTAAATGAATAAATCGAAAGTAATGAGAAATACGCGTATTAAAAGGCCCTCTTCAGCTTAGGAAATGAAACGCTAGAAGAAGTAAAAGGGATATAACTACCCTGGACAGATGGTTAGTGCTGACCCCAACCACGAAGGAGAAATCCGGCGCAGAATAAGTATGGGTTGGGGAGCACTCGGCAAGAGCACTCCCAAATAATGAAAAGTAGGCTACCTCTGTCACTCAAAAGAACAATTCTACAACCAGTGCATGCTGCTGGGGATGACATACGGAGCTGGAACTTTGTGCCTTACTAAGCAACTAAGAGGCAAAACTTGGTCAGCTCAAGGGGCCATGGAACGAATAATCATAAACCCAATGGGGGGACGAAATATGGAATTGCGGTGGCCAAGAGTGGACTCGAGTGGCACAGGATAGGAGGAGTTGGAAGTCAGTGGGAGAGGCCTTTCACCGTACAGTGGACTGGAGTAGGCTGCTGCTGCTGATGATGATGATGATTAACCTTTTGCTCCAAAACATTGCTGAAGTGAATCAGTGTCTGTTGTAAGAGTCTCTTAATGGGAGGACTAGATAAAGGGCTCGTGGAGTCCTGCTCACTTCTTGGTTTGTAAACGCTCGTCGAACGCCAATCGTTTCATGATTCTTAAAACGTGATGGTATCAGAAAAGGTTGGCAGAAAAAACTGGCGGGTGCTTCGCTCCACAATGTAAGAAAACTGTGTGTAAGGTCAAGTGGGAAAAAAATGGAAGTGTTGCTCTTGCCACGTCAAACATGGGCTGTAATATATTTGACAAGACGAGAGTTGTGACAGCAAGAAGGCAGTATCGGTGACAAATTTGTTTGGCTGCTTGACGGTACTGTCATTCAGGGCAAAAACTGTTTGGTATTCATTGTGATGCCAGGGGGGGCTGACCGAATTGGTGAGGTTAGTACTCTGAGGCGTTTTGCATTTCCAAGCAAAATAGAGTCTTTGTCAAAATTTTCTAGGCCTTGACAGAAATTGAGGCCACAAAAAAGGGAAAGCAGGAACTTAACGTTCAAGTGTGACTGTGTTATGGCAGTAAGAAATAAACTGCTTTCACCAGCTTTCTGGTGTATAACATTTCAGTCTCACCTAATAGGGCAAGCTTGTATTTTTGAAGTTTTGGGGGGCCTACTAACTCTTGGCGTGGCCTAGAAACTTTTGACAAGGACTGTACATCAGCCTTCGCGAAGCCTTGGGAGTGGCTAATATCAGTTATAAATAAACTGAGGACAAGCTGTTTGTGTTGTTGTAACAGTGCCCGCACGCCCTCTGTTACGAGGAAATGGTACCATCCGAATGGGCACCCACCCCCTTATTGCCAAGAGGACATATCATCTGACCTTCACCACCTCATGTGGGTGTGCAGCCATTTCGCGCTCCAAAGACGGGGTTTGTTCCATCACGTCCCTTCAGACACGGACACTCTGCACCCTCCAAATCACGACATCGATTTTCTGCAAGCACTAGGCAATTATTTATTTATTTATTTATTTTTATTTATTTATTTAGATAAGTGCCCACAAACAGCATGATGCCTTCAGCGTGGTGCAAAGGAGAAACAAAGGAAAGGATAGGAAAGGGAGATGTGTACAATGCAGAAAAAAGATATAATAAAAATAACATCAATGGAACAAACATTATATGGCTGAATCACACATGATTCTACAACGCAAAAGAACACACTCAGAAGATGCGAAAAAAGAGCATGAGAAATGAAAATAACCTCAATGGAATAAACATTACATGGCTCACTCACATGATTTTACAATTTAAAAGTACACACTCAGGCTTTAGATGTATTTTTAACAGCTTGCACAAAAGTGCTGTAACGATCAAAGATACTCAGATCAGGCGCTTCAAGTGAGTTGTAAAGGAGTTGCATTCTCTGGACAGGATTTTTATGATTGACGGCAGGATAAAGTAGCGGCGAGGAACGGCATCGTGTGGGGACATGAAAATTGATGGAAGTTAGCAAATCGGCAGAGTCAACAGCTCCATGAATGAGCTTGTGAAGAAAGCACATATCGAGGAGTGTTCTTCTGTCACTCAGTCTGCTTAATCCAGTGTGGTCGAGTATTCTGTCATATGCGTAATATATTTTCCTGAAAAGGTAACGATCATAATAGATTCGAACAAATCTCATCTGGACTCGTTCCAGAGACAGTGACAAGTATTGAGGAACAGAGTTCCATACAACCGAGCAGTACTCTAGCCGGGAACGTACAATAGCCCAAAAGAGGGACAAATAGCAGGTAGGATCAGTGAACTCTTTCGTGATACGTGTTACGAGTCCAAGGGATTTCATTGCATCGCTGGCTGTTTTTTCAATGTGGTGTTTAAAACTTAGTGATGCGTCAATGTGCACACCCAAGTCCCGCTCTGTTGACGCTCAAATAATGGAACCCCCATGCAGCTTATACAAAAATTGAATCGGCACCTGTCGGCGATGGTATGATATCACATTGGTCTTTGATGGGTTGATGCGAAGCATGCTTGCTGAACACCAGGCTGACACGGTGTTAATGTCATCTTGTAGAAGAGAGCACTCGCCAGCCCTGTCTATAGGCCAAAAGATCTTAATGTCATCAGCAAAGAGGAGCATTTCAGAGTGTTGCATGCACTCAGCCAAGTCATTGATAAAAATCAAGAACAACAAGGGGCCCAGGTTGCTTCCCTGAGGCACTCCAGAAGTTGAGCGAAATTCACCAGAGAAACAGCCCGAAACTCGTACAATGTTTGTACGGTTAGACAAGTAGCTTTCAAAAAGCATCAAGTACATCTTACATATTCCATAGTTATCCAGTTTCTGTAACAGCAAGGAGTGTGACACAGTGTCAAATGCCTTTGACAAATCAAAGTAGATTACATCAATTTGGTGTCTTGAATGTACTGCAGGGACCACTTTGCTAAGAAAAGCACACAGATTTGTCACAGGTGAACGATGAGGAATAAAGCCATGTTGTTGTGTACACAGCTTCTGGGAGAAGTAAGAGTAAAGGCGGCTGTACAAAATAAGCTCCAGAACTTTGGACAGAGAGCAAATCAGTGACACAGGTTGATAATTGACCACAAGGGAAGGGTCGCCAGACTTAAATATGGGTGCAACAATTGAGTGTTTCCAAGTGGTTGGAAAGGCTCTAGATTGTATACAAGGACTACAGAGTACATGGTATACAGAGTGGCCTTGCGAGATTAGTGTAGCGTGGGGGTGACTACCCATCCTGCGAAGAGCCTTAATATCATGGACGCAAAATGAGTGCTCAAAGAAGGGACATTCAATTGTGCGACGAAGAGCTTTTGCTACCCCCATCCCTTCACTTCCCATTCCCCCATGCACGGCCTCCGGGCCTCCCCTTTCCTCCAATAAAGGTTTGAATCAATCAATCAATAATTGATTCTTCTTTCTTTCTTTCTTTCTTTCTTTTCAACACTAGGACTTCCTGCTTCAGCTGCCTGGAGTGAACCTGAAGAACTACACCCTGTTGATGCGCAAGTTCACAAGCCTGGCAGACATGTTCAAGGCGTCTGAAGAGGAGCTGGCGTCGGCAATGGGGAACGCCACGCAGGCCAAGGTTCTCTGGCAAGCCATCCACATCCCCATGGAACACAACCCACAAAAGCTGGCTCCACAGAGGAAGTATCGCAAGAAGTAGCTGGAACTGCAGCTCTTCTGTTGTGTGTGTACAAATGTACATAGACCGTTGCGTACGTTCTTACATCGGCTTTGAAGTGCTATCTGGATGTTTTGACAGCAGAGGTGCCTTTCTTGTTGGAGTTCAGGTTGTTGAGTTGAATGCAGCACTGCGGTAAATATAATGGTTCACTTCGGTGAAACTTGTTTTGTCACTTTTATCACTGCAAACTTTTTTTCGTAATCATCAAAAATTTTATAACACTGCAAGTGGTGCATAGTTAAAGGATTAAGACAAAGGCTATACTCTGGTTACATTTATAACTAGGTGATCTGCCTGGCATGCTGTATTAGGAAGAAATATGTTTGTTACAGCATTAGGCTTGTCATAGAGGCTTCCGCATTCTGAGCTTCATGTTTTGCTGAAGCACTTTTTTTTTTTTTACCTGAATATGGCCTAGACATTGCCTTTTATGTCTTTCTTGCTCATACCTTTAAGCTGCCATTTCCAGAATTTCCATTTCCAGAAAACTCTCCCTTCAAGGTAAGTTTTCTCAATTGGGAACGAAGGGGTTGGGGGGGGGGGGGGTGTGATTGCATTAGGGTCGTTTTTCAAAAAATGACCCTGATTCAGCTTTATGGGAGAGTTACAGGTGACCAGGAAAACCCATGTTATAACCAGTCCCGCGATATAAGCGGTTACATTATAAATGGTCTATAGGTTTTGACGGTGAAGATAAAAACAGTTTCTTAACACTCTCTGTTAGTACCAGAGTGGGCGGAGGGTTGTGGCCTCGCTTTAATAGTGTTGGCGTGGCTGTACAGCAAGTGAAAATGTGCGGTGCAAACAACTGGCTTTGCTTTCCCCCTACTTACTGTTGCTATTTTGGTGTTATGTCGTTGCTGTCTGGCTGTGTAATGATTTGCACATAATCAGGGGGTGTATTGTTGTTTCTGGAGATCCTTGACGGGGGTAGAACTTGCAGAAAGCAGTCGATTAAGTAAAGAGCAACAAATTGTTGAAGAGAGAGAGGCGCATTTTTGTGGACACTATTTCGAACAGTTTGACTTTGGTTGTTATAAGTACAGGGCAATCCCCACAGAAAACCCAACCTTGAAAATTGTCGTAAATGTTGAGTGTCGTAAATTTTTCAATGAGGAAAAACTGGGAACAAGATGGTGCAATGTCCGAGGGATCGCCTGCATCGGGAAGTCTTAATGTGGAAAAAAGGAGAAAGCAGAGAAATCTTCAGAGGGCCATGAAATAAAAATTTCAGGTGTCGGCAAAATTGGCGGCATTCGAAGGGGGAAAGATTGACCATCGTCATGGCTATCAGATGACACGTGCCCTTGCAGAGAAGCACTGGCCAGCTGGCCACTGAGTGCAAGTGTAATGTGTTGTGGCTTGGCAAACATTGTGGTGTTAAGAAACACGGAGGAAACAATTTTGGAAGTCATTGAAAATATGGCACCTTTAAGTACCACACTTCAAGTCTCTTTGAGCCATTGCATCGTGTGGCGCATGTATTTCTGTTGGCCTCTTCTAATAGGATGCAGGTAAATTTTGTCTGCTGCTCTGAATTTTTAGCTTGAGGAGAAAGCCAGGCACAGGCGGAGGAAGAGCGCTTACTCAATGGAGGGATGAAATCTGAAAATTCTGATGCAAGAAATGGATGAGGCAATTGCAATATGGGAGCATTGAGAGGAGCGTGGAAGAGCCCTTCACCCTGCAGGGGACGCTAATGGAGTCATAATGGTGATGATGACTACGATAAAACGAACGTGAAAAACTGACTGTGGGTATGTAAAAGAACCTTCTTTTCTTCCTCCAATCACTGATGATTGGCGAATCGTCTGATTGGGTATGTGCATACTCGAAGGAACAACAGCAGTGACAACGACTCTAGTCAATGCGCTGTCTAAATGCGACAGCATGCATGCATTTGTAACAGGAAAGCAGCGCTGCATACAATAACATTCAGTCTCTGACAATAGCTTGGCAAACATGCTGCAAAGCTGCATAGATGCTCTTCAGCTTCCTTTCGTTGTTAAGTCAACTGTGGGAAACTTGTCAGTATTGCTGCTTTTTTTCCCCACTAATTTCAAATAGAGCATTATTTTTTTAGTTGGTCGCTTAGTTCCCGAGATAATTAGAGATGATTAGCCATTTTTGTTCAAACAATAGACAAAACAGTGTTTGCCATACTATTGTAATCTTTATATCTTCCAATACTATGAACCCCGGTGAGTGCAATGAGAGAATCGGTGTCTTGATGCACTGCTTTGAACTAATTTTACAGCTCATTGAACTTTGATGGCACCAGTTGCGAGGAACCATTTTAAATGCCCATTTCAAAAACCAAAGTTTAATGAGCTGTAAAATCAGTTCCAAGCAGTGCATCGAAAATCCAATTCTCTTATTGCACTCACCAGGGTTCATAGCATTGGAAAATATAAAGATTGCAGTTTTGTGGCTAACACTGTTTTGTCTATTGTTCCTCCAAAAATTGCTAATTATATCTAATTATCCTGGCAACTAATTGACTGACTTAAAAAATAATGCCATATTTGCAATCAGTGGGAAAAAAAGCTGCAAGACTGACAAGTTTCACAGAGTTTACTTAAAAATTAGAAGAAATTGTTTTAAGAGCCAAGTCCCCCATTAAAGGAGTTGTCTAACATTAAGCATGCTGCTTGGAGAAGCCGACGGCTAGATAATGTGCGCATGCATGCTGTTTCCAGGCCTCAATGTGTAGAGGTTGATCATCATGTCTTGAATTGTAGCCGGCCGACGAAGTGCGTGAACAGACGAGGCGACTGGCCAAGAGGGCATGTGGCTTTCACAAAACGGGGGGGCTGTGTGGGGGAGGACTTAGATGTAGTGGATAGAGGATAAAGATGGAAGTCGTATTATTTCATTTCTTTCCAATTACAGGCTATTGCTTAGCAAACACTGATATGAAAGTACAGGAGCACAAACAATGCTCCTTGCATCAGGTTGCGCGCTGCCGATCAGTGTCGGCAGGAAACACGGTTGCAGAGAGAGAGAGAGAAAAAAAAAAAAAGCTCTGCAGCTTTGCACTTGAAAAACACCTGGTCTGTGGGACGCATCGTAGGGGAGAGCTAAGATTAATCAAAGCATCCAGGCAATCTTTAAGCATGTGTCCGAAACTCGTACACACAGGAATCTTGTTTTTCACCTCGGCTACAAAAATCACCACCTAATTCCTCAGCCACAATTCAAACCTGTGACCATACAGCCACACAAGGCATAGCCACTGACCCACCGAAGCAGATAAGAAGTTGCAGTGGTTGCCAGATAATTCTGGGAGCCTGGCTAGATAAGCGCCATCCAATTTCATGGCATTAGCCAGAACAGGCATCAGTTGTCGGGTCTACTTCCAGAGACAAGTTAGTTATCCTCCGTTTTGTGTGGCTTCCTTTTCCGCTATGGCACATTCCCATGGAGAGTGTACAGTCATCAAAACTGTTACCAACAACAAAGAATGAGGTGTCAGTGTATGCACAGAGCGGCAGCTTACGATAGCTCTCAGGATGCTAAGCCAGGCTGTACACATGCACTGAAGCACCCGAGTGCAGTAGGGCAGCATTGTGAGGGCCGATAACCAGGTACCAAAGATACGGCTGTGGCTAACGTGAGCTGCCATTCTGTGCGTAGGCAAGCACCTCGTGCTTTGTTGTTGTTAACAGTTTTGACGATTGTACCGCAAGAAAAGGTTAGGCATTGTAAGGGTTGAAACCCCCGCTTTTTGGGACCATACAAGGCAAGAACGGAATGGTACAAATAAACATGAAGGGGAAACGGTAAAAAGGAGATAACGGATGAAATTGCAAAAGAAAAATAAATTTAATTTACAGACGAGGGGAACTAATGATTATTATGGCAGGAGCAGTTGACAGGATTGACACCCGGTGTCTGATGTACGATTGAATGGCCCCAAACACAACAGTCAGCAGAAACCAAGAGGTGTAGCCGTGAACGAAAGCAGCACAGGCACTGATAAACAACAACCACGAGTTGGCTCTGCTGAATTGGAGAGACTATGTATCGCTGTTGCGTGGCAGAGACGCCCTCGACTAACCAAGGAGGAAGCATTCATCTGGCATCACCGACAAGCAGATACCTGCTACAACAAAATAATCCTCCATTAAATCTCTCCTGCTGTCGCTTCTGCCCTTCTAATAAATAGCACCTACCACATGGTGTGGGCCCGCCAACATGTCCTGTCTCTGGACCCCATCCCCAACTCTTCTTTTGACAAGTGGGAGAAGACCAGCTCTGACCACGCAGATTAGACAAATCTGGTTACCCGTGTGTGGGCCCAAGGGTACCTCGACTGAGACCAGCGCATCCCATCGAGTAAGGGCTCAACCAGCACTGCTTGCTCCAATAAACGTTTATTTTCCCTTTGGTTTTGTATTCTACCCAGAGGTCATAAAGGGCGGGGGAGGGAGACCCCTACCCCCCTGCGCATGCAGAAGTTTGGATGGAAAACCGTACATCAGATGCTGGTAGCTGCTACAGCATGCCGACAAGCTGGGTGTGCTTTGCCAGTGCTTTTGTCTTTTGGGGGCACGAAGCTAGGCCACTGCCATGGGGATGTTTGTCACGCCATCCATTCCTTCATTTCAGAGATGGCTCGTCTTCCTTGCTAAAACGATTGCGATCAGGCTTTCTCGGTCCTCTTTCTTTTTCTATTTCTCTCTTCAATCTACGTACTAAATTCTTTCTTCGACTGTACTGTTCTGCCTTGTCTGGTTCTTTTTGATGAAAAAAAAAATCTTCTTGGCCAATCCTCCTGAGTGGGTATGCGTCAGTTTATGGGCCACATAGTTTCTCTAGGTGAACGCCCCTTTCCTAACCAATCCTCCTGAGTGGGTATGAGCCATATCGTCTGGCACCACCACCACCACCCTCGTTTTTCTTGTTTGTTTCATGACGCACCCCCCCCCCCCCCCCTGAGGGAATTAGCAAATATAAAAAAATATATCAAAAAAGGGGAAAAGGCAGTAGTGGCACTTTTAGTATGGAACGGGAGGACCCGTGGGCCAAGTAGGGGGGGTGGGGGGGGGATGGGTGGCCAGTAACAGGGGTTGCGAGGAAGGAAAAAGCGGGGACTTGGCCCCTGTGTACTGGCAAATCTTCGTGACATCGTATCGGCCTTCTAGTACGCATACCAGCATATAGTTTTCTACATATTTTGTGTGTTAGAGAGAACGTCTTTATTTTTGCATCGCCGGGGTTGGACTCCTGTTATTGGGCAAAGCCTTCGAGAAACTCAATGCGGCCGATAGCACAGTTGCTGGTGGTGCCGTAAAATAAAATGGAGTGCACCCACTATTAGGGGAATTGGCCAAAACAAGAGGGTATTTCGTGCACCCCTGAAAACGAGATTAATACCAAGAAATGGTCACCATTTCGCCCTGCGAACGTGAATGTCCAGTGCTGTAAACCACTACGCATGCTGATCTGGTAAGGTATTAAATGTTTCTCGTAGTCTCGGCGGGCTTGTCGCTTGCGCTCGGCTTCTCCGGCGGCCAATGCTGGGTGCTGCCTAGCCGGACGCGTGCGCTCGGCGTCTTGGGCAAAGACTGCTCTATTTAGTGACACTAGTCCTGCCTAGCTGCCTTCAAACATAATCTGCAAACGTAATCTTTACCAGGAACACATGGTAGGGGGGTCTCGTTATTCACAGGCGCCCTATCCATAATGCGGTTCCGATGCTTGTTTTGTGTTTTTGTAACGAATTCTGAGCTCTACGATGCATGCCCGATTAGCCGGACGCGTGCGCTCGGCGTCTTGGGCGAGAACTGCTGGGTCCTGCCTGTGGGTTTTTTGTTTACGACACGAAATTTTCCTTCTAAGTGGAGGCTAACAGCTTCGCTTTAAAAAGTGTTACAAAGGAAATAAATGGTACACAAAAAAGCGAGAAAATAATTAACTTAATTAGGGAAGCGTATTGTGAAATTTTGGGTAATAAGTACTTAGTTTGAATTCATATGCTTCGTCAACGATGAAGCCGCAATCAGACTTGGCCAATCCCCCAAAGTGGGTACGAGCCATTCTTGTTATGGCTCTGGGAAATCGACGGCGCATTCCGGTCATTTGTTCCTCGTCTGCTTTGTGAGGTTAGGCTAGTGTGGGCTCCAGGACATGCAGGAATCTCATACAATGAAGTGGCTGATCCATTAGCCAGTATGTCTCTTGGTGGCCCTGTGGTCGTGCAATGTCCAAATGATGGCTTTCTATTGGGGGGAGAGATTTAGACGTTTACAACTAGTCCAGGCTTATCGGCAACACGCCATTTTCTCTTCTGAAGATTATAGCCACCTTCGTCATGCATGGAAACCGATGTTTTGTGAATCAAGGCTATGCGAGGTAGCAATCGCTAAACTTCGGTGCAAAATTCCCCCATTAAATTTTTATCTTTATAAATCTGGTCTGGCTTCATCTCCGCAATGCCCTTTCTCCGGCGAACTGGAAACTATAGAACATTTCCTGTTTAATTGCCGCAGCTTCTCCCCAATGCGACGCACGCATCTGGAGTCAAGCTTTTATAAGCGCCTCCACCTTCCGCTATCTACTTCCGAGGTTCTGTCACTAGGCGCTGCCGCGCTAGGGGTCTGATGATGATGATGATGATGTCCTCAAATATTTTGGAACGTACCCACAAGGGGGGATTGGCCAGGGCTAAACCGGTTAAATACGTGGGGACTTCAAAATACTTATTTCCGGAAAGAGGCTGTAAAAGGAAACTTAGTTTTGAATGAAACCCGAATTACCCATTAATCAGCACCGTTTAGCAATTCAAACGACCTGAGGCAGAAAGAAAATTTTGAATGCAATTATATATATATATCCCTTTTTGCAAACCCCAGCTTTGATGCGCCAATAGACAATATAAGTGTTATCGATAAGGTCAACCCCATCCGCTCAATCGGGTCCTTCAAAAACAGTTGTCTAGCTGTTGAGAAACGGCGACAGTCGAGAAAAAAATGTTCGATTGTTTCGGGGACCTGACACCGCACACATAGTTCTGTAGGTGAAAGTTCTGATCTGAACAGATAGAAATTAAGCCTTGGAACCCTGCAGTGCAGCTCGGTGAAGGTGTGTCCGCCCTTCACTCTTATGTTGCGGGCGACAGACCGGTTTTTCTGCTAGCCAGCTAAGCGTTCACATTTATTTAATTTTTCTTCCTGGCTCTACTTTCATATTTCATATACATATATATATAAAGAAATCTGTTCTGCATTGTCTTTTCTAAATTCTGAGATCTAAAGTAATATAGGTCACATCCTGATTAGGTATAAGGCTTCTTGGCCAATCCCCCGCGTGGGTATGCGCCGTGGTCTGAGGCAACCGACCAACCAACCCCCCTTTAAATCCCCCCTTGAAATTTTTATCTACACAAAGATGGTCAAGCTTTCTCTCCCCAATGCCCATCCTGCAAGGCCCTCGAAACTATAGAACACTTTCTTTTAACTTGCCGCAGCTTTTCCTCGATGCGACGCACGCACCTTGAATACACGTTTAATCGGCTGAATCTCCCTTTATCTTTAACCGTTGTTCTTTCCCTGGGTGCTTCCGTCCTAGGATGATGATGATGATGATGTCCTCAAATATTTTGGCACGTACCCACAAGGGGGGATTGGCCAGGGCTAAACTGGTTAAAAATGTGGGGACTTCAAAATACTTATTTCCGGAAAGAGGGTGTAAAAGGAAACTTAGTTAAGAATGAAACCCGAATTACCCATTAATCAGCACCGTTTAGCAATTCAAACGACCTGAGGCAGAAAGAAAATTTTGAATGAAATTATATATCCTTCTTGCAAACCCCAGCTTTGATGCGCCAATAGATAATATAAGTGTTATCGATAAAGTCAACCCCAATCGCTCAATCGGCTCCTTCAAAAACAGTTGTCTAGCTGTTGAGAAACGGCGACAGTCGAGAAAAAAATGCTCGATTGTTTCGGGGACCTGGCACCGCACACATAGTTCTGTAGGTGAAAGTTCTGATCTGAACAGATAGAAATTAAGCCTTGGAACCCTGCAGTGCAGCTCGGTGAAGGTCACCTCGCCTTGCCGAGAGCCACAAAAATGAACATTCCACCCGAACTTTTAATGTTGGAACTCTTCAAATGATAAAAGCGAATCGGAACGGGTGGCGTCTAAATGCCAATATCGTCTTAGTCTCGCAGATGCAAATAGAGCCAGATTAGGAATTCCGAATTGAATGGGAGCTGTGACGGCGAGATTAGCTAAATGGTCCGCTTGCTCGTTGCCCCTGATGTCCGTATGGCCAGGGACCCAAGACAAGCGTACTTCCTTCACGTGCCTGGGAAGAAAAAATAATAGTGTGCGATACAATGGAGATTCCGAAGAGGAAGTTAACGCCGATATAGCGCCCATTTCCTGGCCGATCTCCCTGAGTGGGTACGAGCCATTTTTTTGGACCAACAACAACAACTGCCATCGAATCAGATAATATGATAATTTTTGATACATGCTGCGGTACTTTGCATAGAGCGAGAGCTATTAATTGCTAAAAATTCGGCCATAAAAATGGGTGTGTAATGCGGGATTCGCAGCGAATAACTCCACTCTAAAGATTGCCACAGAGATGTTGTGATCGCCTTTCACTTCTTTGTTGCGGCGACAGGCCGGATGCTCTACTAGACAGCTATATCTTCATTCGCATTTTTTTTCCTGACTATCCTGTTCTATCCAAAGGTTTGCTTTTCCTTCTCTCGATATTTTTTTCGTACTTCACTTTTTTCTCTCTCTCTCTAAAATAAACCGGGTAACAGCCTAATCATCACAGGCAGCTTCTTGGCCAATCCCCCGCGTGGGTACGCGCGATGACTTAAGGATCCAACCAACCAACCAACCAACCGACGGCGCGGGGCAGCTCGTTCTGGCGCGAGCTGGGCTCGCTCCGTTGCACGAGCAGTGGCCGCGGCCCGCGCCAGCTGACCGGTCGCGTTCCGAAGCGTCCGCCAGGGCCGACGGCCTGCCCCGAGGAGCCCGCCTGGTAAGTGGGCGGCCCCTCCCTCGTCCTGTGTCCCTTCCTCGCGTCTTCCGAGCCCCCGTTCTCGACAGGTCGGGTCCTCCGCGGTCCCCTCCGCGACTACCTGAATTCGAATTACTGACGCAGCTGCTACACCTACCTGTTCCTCTTTCTTGAGCTCTTAACGCAACGTGGCCGTTCCTTCGCGCCCGGCTTCGCGCGCTTATAATCTCTTCCTGGCTAGCGCATTTATTCGCTTTTAGGGTGGACAGTGCCATTGCTCGATAGCACACTTGCAGCTCTTCAGCTAGGCTCGTTCTTCGTGGCACAAAAGGCTTGCTTTAATTTCTCGCGAACTAGCATTCGAGTCGTTCCGGCGTGCAAGGTTCGGAGCAGGCGACGTAGTCCTCGCGCACTTGGCAACCCTTTTGTGGATCTACCCTTGGAAGCGGGAATCGAGAGCGGGGCTTTGCTATTTTTTTTTTCAGAAACTCCTTAGCGGCGCTAGGTTCCGGCTGCTGAAAGCTGGGCGCACAGGGACTTGAGCTTTCAAGTGAAAGGGCGAGTCAGACACGGCAGTGGCAGTGTTAGTCTTAGCTTAAACACTGTTCAGCTCGTATCTCGTTAATTAGAATCTTCGTAATCTGATTTAAAGCGACTTTCTGAATACGCAAACTACATTCATGCAGGTTAGCAGCAAACCACTGAGTACACGAAGCTAGCACGAGACTGTCACATTGTGTGCTTTGGAAGCATCATGGTTACGGGATGGCATAGATGTCTTACCTCTTGCTATGCGCCTTTAGCGAGAAAAAAGTGAAAGAAAAAAACATCGTGGGTAGTTGGCCTAGCAACTTGATCTGATTGGGCAGCAGCCACGTGTTTCCTCACTTAACGACCTTCAGGCTTAGTTCGTGATACAAACCGGCAACTTAAAAAGGCTCGCGAATCATGCGTTCTTTATATAGGCACCTCTCCGCAACATTTTTGAACCACCCGCGGTTTCTGCACTGTCTATCCATCAGTGATGATGATAACGGCGACGACGATGATGATGGGCGGTAAAGGCACGTGCGTTGTGCCACCCGCGAGCCCCTCGTGGCCGCTTACGCATGCACGCCCCTCGCGCCCACCCGCTGCGCCCGCCAGTCGGAACGCGTTCGTCGGAGTGGCCGGTCACGCCCGGGCTGCCTCCTGCCCTATAGCTTGGGCCCAGCCAGCTGCCTTCGGGGAGCTGGTTGCTTAGGCTTCCTTGGAGCCCGCCCTGTTCCATCCAGGTAGGCCTGCCCACCCCTAGGGCGCCGCGGTCTGCCTTCCGCTTCGCCTTCGGGCTGGCCCCCCTCCCATTTCTTGGTGTTTGAGCCAGGCGCTGCGCGTTCGAACGTTCGGCTGGGTTGACGTGGCACACCGGGCCTCGCGCACGGTCCTGCATGGACGATCGGGTTATTTCGTCCACCAGCGCGCCTGCTCAGCGGCTCGCGTGCTGCGCTCACATAAATGTGTTCTTTTTTTTTTTTTAATTTTTACGCTTTTTAAAAAACGTTTCTGGTTCTCACGCGCGCTGCTTTGATTCTCGTCGGTGTTTCGCGCTCGGGCCAACGGTTATCGTCCTGGTTGCTGATTAAGCGCTGTTTTCTTTGCGCCGCTTTTGTCGCAGCCTCCGCTGAGGCGGCCCGTTTCGTCGCCGCGGCCACCCTTCGCCGACCGCGACCATGCCCGAGGAGGAAGATGATGACGCCAAGAAGAAAGGCGGCAAGGGAAAGAAAGGCGGCTCCAAGGACAAGAAGGGCAAGAAGGGCGGTTCCAAGGACAAGAAGGGCAAGAAGGGCGGTTCCAAGGACAAGAAGGGCAAGAAGGGCGGCTCCAAGGACAAGAAGGGCAAGAAGGGCAAGTCGCCCAAGAAGGGAGATGCCTCGGAGGGCGAAGCTTCGGCTACCGAGGATGCTGGATCCGGAGGTGGCTCCGATGCCGGTTCTTCTCCCAAGGCGTCGCCCGCTGCCGCTGCTCCCGCTGCGGGTGGCGCTGGCGCTGGCGCTGCTCCGGCCGCTGGCGGAGGGGCCGCCGGCCCCGTGCAGCGGATGGGCGGCCTCTACAGCGAGGCCCAGTCCATGTACGATGACGGGTACGACGACGACTTCTACGTGGACATAACCTGCTACCCGCCCCGGAGCCGTGGCGGCGGCGTTGCTCCCGGCTTCGGTGCCGGTCCCTACGACGACCCCTACGGCTACGGCTACGGGCGGCCCCCGCCGCGGCCCATGCAAATGCCCATGGGCATGGGCATGTGGGGCAATATGCAGTCCCGCGACGTGGCGCAGCAGATGGGCCCGCAGACCACCAGCCTGGGGCCGGGCTCATCCCCGATGGCGTTCAAGACTCCCTCCACCACGGTCGTCGTGAACATGAGCGGCGAGAGGCTCAACCGCGGAGGCTCCCGGCCCATGTCCCCCGTGATGGGCATGGGCGGCATGGGCATGATGGGCGGAGGCGGCATGGGCATGATGGGCATGGGCGGCATGGGCATGCCCGCCATGCCGGGCAACAAGTCTCCCATCGTCATGTCCCAGCCGCTGACCAACACCGGACTCACGCCGCAGATGCAACAGCTGCTGCTCCGGGGAATGCCTGGCTACACGGCCACCGTCGTCCTCATCTTGGTGCCCAACCCGTGAAAGATCCGGGACCAACATCGGCCAATAAACCATCCTAAATTGCCACTGGCCAACACTCGCATCCGCTCTCGTTTCTTGCCGCGTGTCGTGCGTTCGTCCGCACAGCAGCGGTTAACGTTCTCGATAAGAGCGAGTTCTCACAACTTAATACCATTCGATTACTATGACCGGCCTATGGGCTTAAAACATACATCAATTGTTTGCGATCTAGTGCACCAAATAAAAGCCTAAAGCGCCGTATTCCGTCGGTAATTCTATAATGCTTACTGCTGCTAAAACGATTTCCAATCCAATCGCGGTGGGTATACGGCGGCTCCGGCGCGCCAGCTGTGCTCCGTGAGACATCACTGCTCCTCGCGCATGCGCAGCACGGCTCCCCAAGAGCCACGCGAATCTGCTCAACCTCGGCCAGTGTAGCTCACGCTACAAAAGCTGAGCGTCCTAACGCGCTTCACCTCCTCCTGAAGTGGGCAAACATCGGGCAATCCCGCCTGTATTCGCGGGTCCTTTAATTTTGCTCATTCAGGTGACCAATCCCCTTTTATTGGCATGCTCATTGGCGAGGGGGAAACCATCATCATCCACCTACTCAGGTCCACTGCAGGACGAATGGCTCTGCCACTGACCTCCAACTGCCCCTGTCCTGCCCTGTCCTGGAGGTCGTGTCAGGTCCTCCGCCAACTTTGGGTCCGAGTCCGACACGCCCGACAAGTGCGATCGTATGAAGAGTAAACGACGCCACGAATGCCAAGGCGACGTTACTTTCCCTGTCTGAGTTTGCAAGAGAATCAGGCTTAGCCCTAAGGGTTTAAAGCCTAGAAGAGCCCTGCACCCCCTTCCAAACCACCCGCTCTTTTCTTGGGCCACTGACCACCCCTTTGCGCAATAGATATTTATACATTTCTTATTTCCCTGCACTGTCTCCCTTGTTGAGCGCCCTCTTTCTGGCCAACCTCCCTTAGTGGCATTGGCCTCGTCCTCTGTAAAAAGATTAGCAGTGGCTTAGCTCGGCCATGCCAGGATATACGTAGCGGGAGCTAAGGTTCAGCTGGTTATTCTTAGCTTTCCTGGTTGTCTAGGATTAGCTTGATTGTCATGCTTACTGCTGCTTCAATGACACACACGGTATACGCGTTATGTGATACATGTATATTTATCAAGCGGCTCCGCCACAGAGCTAAGCTGGTTCCACAGGCGCACGCCGGTGTTGCTGCGACGCACGAGCCATCGGTTTGCACCTGAAATAATTATTCTACAGGAAACTTGGTTGGACTCCGGCACAATTTTTATGTCCCCTAACTACAGAACTTTCCGCCTGGACCGTCAAGGTCGCGGTGGCGGCTCACTGATATCTATTAACTTCTGTCGTAATGCGTTTAAGACTTTCGACTTCTTTTCCTCAGAATGTGAGATTCTTGGCATTGATTCGCTTCTGCCGGGATGCCGCCCTTTGTAGTTGATAAATGTGTATTTTCCCCGCGGAGTTTGCGAGGCTTTAGATGCGGCCCTTTCGGTTGGCCAGAAAGCTGTGGTTGTGGGGGGGGGGACTTCAACTCGCACCACTTATCTTGGGAATTTAGGACTGGCACCTCAGAGAAACGTCTTTGGGAATGGCAGGGGATAACAACCTACACTGTCGAAATTTAGGCAATGCCACATTTATAAGTGGTCAGCCTCGGTCTGACCTAGACCTTACTTTTGCGACCTCAGGGCTTGTATCCTCGTGGTCCACAATTGACTGCGAGACTAACAGTGACCACATCCCGGTACTTTTTGACGTCGTTTGCGCAGCAAGCCACAAAGTACATTCGTTTGTCAATGGTACTAAATTCTCCTCGGAGCTGTGCAAAGCAATCTCAGCTTTTCCACCTATGGAGCAGAACAACAGGGCTGAAAGCGTTGTCACAGCTATTAAAGATTCCATCCTTCGAGCAAAATTTACGGTATTCTCAGTCCATAGCAACTCTTGTAGCCCTTGGTGGAATGAGGAATGTACTGGAGACTTCCGACGCAGAAAATCCGCCTGGCAGCAGCTTCTCCACAATCAGAGTCCGGCTAACTGGGTTAATTTGAAATTTCACCGCGCAAATTTTAAGCGAACTGTTTCACGTGCGAAGGAAACATTTAATATTGGCCGATTTTCTGCCCTATCACAACCGAATGGTAGACAAGCTTTATTCAAGTTCCTCAGGTCTAGAAAATCATGTTCCGTCTCTCCGAACGCACTCTCCCTGGTTCGTACGCCAGAAGAAACCGTTGAATTCTTACAGACCATAATATATACAGCTGCGGTTTGCGACAAGGATTCCGTCGACAAGCCGCAAAATGTCGGCACGGCTGAATTTGAACAGGTCGCTATTGGCGGTGAGATGTTTGAGTGGCGCCCCCTGGATCTGACGTCAGCTTAGGGACCCGCTCCGCTGTCGTCTGCTACATTCGCCCCGCTGCTACACCCGCGCCGCGGTCGTCCGGTTCTGACTGGCAGCAGTGCCTTTGCTAGAAATCGCCCGCTTTGATGCTTTGGTGCTTTAAAAAGCGTGTTTTCAATCAGATTCTGGCGGCTCTGAATAATTTCAAGCTTTGTCCCGCACAATTTTACAACACACGAGGAGAGAGAGAATGACTTTCAGAGAGCATCGCTCAGACAATCGTGTGTAACTCGCCCTCGTCCTATCTAGCGTATTTGCGACTTTCAGCGCTCATAGCTCCTCGATAAGTATTCAAAATGCGTAGGCTTCCCTTAACTATTTCTGAGATGCTCTTATGAAGACTCAACAGTCTAATGCTACGCATCAAGCAGCGGGTCGCACAGCAGGAAATAAAACGGGTGTTTTCTTTTTCAATTCGTTTTTGTTAGATGAACGTTTTTTTTTTCGGTGCCCAACGCATTCATTTTTCTGCACCGTCCTAAACGTCCTAGAAGGTTTGGGGATGTTTGCGAGGCTCACAAAGTTAGTGCGAATATTCAATGCAATAAGATCTGTGCTACGGCGCAGATAACGTTGTCCACAGTACTCGATGGCGGCGTTTAATTGCGCACCTAATTTCTATCGAACCATCGATATCGTAACGAACTCAATCTCAACCCGAAAAGTTATGACATCATTACGGTGTTGAAAACTTGATATACTTGCTAACTAACGCAATAAATAGTACAAATGCCAATTTTCAGTATAACACAATTCGAAACCAGTGAATATGTCCAGACAGCTCTTTATTGTTTTCAGACCCCTTCAGTCGCAAAGAACAAATCCTGGCCTACTCGGGATGACGTTCGGTGAATTGAAGAATGAATCTTACTCTCTCGTCTTGGACTGAGGAGCCTGCCCACCTACCAGCTCGATTTTACTGTTAAAGTTTTCTCCTCCTCCTAGTCCTCCCCCTCTTGAGTGCAGTTTTACTATAACGCCTATCTGAATATTGGGATGATATGGCTGTGGCAAATGTATCGAAGTATCCCTCCAAATCTAAGCAAACATAGTCTTACTGTATGTTTGCCTTACAGGTTACTCGTTTTGCTCAATAAGCCTGCATACTGGTTAGAAGCCTGGTATAAAACCAGCACGCGCCTACACACAGCAGGTTATTTGGAAATCAACCTACATTATTTGTGCCCCATAGTGCATGTCGGCACACTTTCATGCCGTAACAACGTAAAGTGACTTGATACAATAGTTTCGAGTGTTAGGCAAGGTTTCCAAATCTGTTTTACCTTACATACGATTAGCTGGAATCGTAATGCCTTCTGCCAAAGCCGACAGCCCCGAAGGCCTGGAATTTGTTGTGGTCTTTCATTTTCGCTGTTGTCGGTTGTCAGCCTGCGGCTGTTACCTTTGTTCCAAAGACTGCTGAACACAGAAACTGACGCCTAACTCCGACTCTTCGCGCTCCGCACAGGACCAGCATCGCAGCAATGCATGGGCGACGTCGGCAATGTTTTTTCCGGAGCGGTATCAAAAACTATACTTAAAATCACGCCTTGAGCTAGTTTACGCTATTTTAAGTCTTTTGTTACGAAAAAAAAGTTGCGCATTCGCGAGATCTGCTGCGGACAAGCACAAAATCTCAACCGCGCGCAAAGAAACAGCATAGAGAGCGAGCCCGAGTGAAGCAGACGACAAATGCGAGAATCCCTAAGCCGACGTCACGGAGGCGCGCTCCGCAGCGCCGCCCGTGGTCGCGCTCACCGCCAATAGGTGAGCTATACTCGGTGACAACTTAAGAACGGCACCGGAAGTTGCCGCTGTGCCTTATCACCGTAGCCGGATGTTTCTCTGCACGGCGCAAGTAGGGCGTTACTAGGAACATTTCGAACATGGCGTGAGCCGTTCCCGCGATTTTTTGGACTTAATATGCTTATAAACGACTCCAGTGACGACAAACAAACTGCGTGAGACAAGGCAGACGATATCACGCATTCATAGCAAACCCATTTCAAAACGCGCCCGCACAGACGTCACGGGTCCGGCGCTTTGACGGAGTGATACACTACATGAGGTGGTGCCGTTCTTGAGTTATAACCGAGTATAGATAGGGTGATTTCCCGTCTTCCAGCGTCTGCTCCTGGTAGACGGTATAATCACAGCGATGATTAAACTGTTGTATAATGAAGCTCTGGCAGATCTGTTGATTGTGGTTAATATTTCTCTTAAAAACGCGTGGATACTTCCTGAATGGCGCTTGGACAAGATTTTGCTTTTTTTAAAGAAACCGGAGCTTGGATATACAATTGATAATGTTAGGCCAATAGCACTGACATCCACCCTTGTAAAAGTAATTGAGCGCGTATTGCTTCTCCGTATTAACAAGTTTTTGCGTACAAGGAACATACTCAACTGGAGACAAATTGGTTTTAGGGAAGGATGCTCTATCTGGTGGGCGCGTATAGACTTGGAAAGTCGCATCCACTGGGCCAGACGAAATAAGCAGATCGCAGCATTGGTCACGTTGGACATTTCAAAAGCTTACGACAGTGTGGAATATGGCATCCTTCTAGACCTCCTAGCTCGCTATTCGTTTCCGGGGTACATTACTGCGTGGGTAGCGGCTTTTTTGGAAAACAGAGAGTTTTTCTGTTACCAAAATGGTTACGCCTCTTCCCGGTATAAGCAGACACGTGGAGTACCCCAGGGGTCTGTTATCTCCCCAGTGCTGTTCAATGTGCTTTTGAGTTCCATACCCATTCACCGAGATGTGCATACATATTTCTATGCAGATGGCATCGCCTTTTTCTCTTCACCGCAAGACATTGATTCCTTATTTCATTCCCTTCAATCATATTTGAATGCCCTGGAAGCATGGCTGGATACTCTGAATTTTTCTTTAAACATTAGTAAGTGTGCCATACTCGTGTTCCCTCTTACGGACCAAATAACGATTTCGCTATCGTACCACCAACAATCCATTCGTCAGGTTGATTCGCTAAAATATCTTGGAGTCATATATGACAGAAAATTGAATTGGCGCCTACACATTGAACATATAGCTGCGAAAGGCTCCCGTGCTGTAGCTCTACCGAGGGGTTCTAGCCACAAAAGAACAGGTCTGAAGGTAGATACGCCTTGATGATTTACAGCATGTATGTTCGACCAATTTTGGAATTTGGGTGTGTTTTATTCACTGGCTCTGCGACCTATAAGCTCCTGCCTTTGGTGAAGCTGGAACGACAAGCTATGCGTTGCTGCTTAGGCCTACCTGGTTACGTCCCGATTCGGATATTGTACTTGGAGGCCGGAGTCTTAACGCTGAATTCCAGGTTTAAATATCTAACCATCAATTCATTCGTCCTCGTCCCTTTGCGCTGTTCCGAGAATGCTTACCAACACGCCCAAGCCTATACCTTAGTCATTTGCAAAGTTCCTAGAGTCACCACTGGCCAGATCACGCGCTGTTTTAGATGCGGAGCATCTTATGGTCGGGGCTATGTCCCTCCCTCCGCCGTGCGGCGTCCACACCCCCACTGCGCATGCCTGACCAGGCACCGCTGATGATGATTGTGGTAGGATGCCCCTAGGGATTGGCCAACCAAAGAATCCATCACGAGATAGCTTCGCGTTCAACCACCAAGTTCCCGTACGGGAACCATGAGTAGTATGCGAGGCATTCCTCCTATCCTCTCCGACGCTCCTCTCCTCTCCGGCATTCCTCCTCTCCTCTCCGAAGCTCCTCTCCTCTCCTGGATTGCGCAACGAATGGCAACACCTGCGGTAGCCGCTCCATACTCCGCTGGGGGCGCCACTGGACCTCCGCGGTATGAATGACTCATTCCGCTCTCCTTATTCTCCTCCCGCAACGCCGCGATGAGTCAGCGTCAACGCCAGTGTCAGCGCCGCGGACAGCACCGCGGAGAAGAGGGCTCGAGCCCCTGCCACGAAACGGCAGCGGCGACAGGCCGATCCCGAACTTCGGGCTCGCGAAGCCGAAAGGAAACGTCAACGCCGCCAAGAAGCTGCTTCTGATGCAACGAGGGCTGGCGCAGCTGAGCTAATGGGGACTTTAGCCGACCCCATGGCTGCTTCGCATACTACTCAGGGTTCCCCACGGGAAGATGGTGAAATTTTTATCCAACACGCAATTGCGTTTTTCGGTTCTTATTGGTCTCGTATACGGCGCCCGCAGGTCATTTTTGCCAATTCTTTACTTCATCCACTAAACTCCACGCTCCTTTCAGATCAATCTTGCAGTCTCAACCCACAGTAGTGGAGGTTTCTTTTGATAATATTTTCCCAAAACATGCTGCTTTTTCCAACCAACTTAATTAAAAACATTCTCCTGGCTCACCAGTCTGAATACCCATCTTACGTGGTTATTGCAACCGACGCCGCGGAAAAAAATGAGAAAGTTGGGGTGGATATATCTTCTCTCCAGCATTGAATTGGTCTTTTTCATTGCGTCTACCAGATTATATTCCCATATTTTATGCAGAATTTCTGGCTATTCTTCTTGCCGTCCTAAAACTCGATTCGGCGCAATCTTCAGTGATGATACTCACTGATTCCCTTTCCGTGTGCATGGTCCTTTCCTCGGAAACTGTCATTCCCATGCTTAAAACTTTTTACTCCTGCGTTCCCACTTATGTGCGGGCAATTAGGCTTGTTTGGCTGCCTGGCCACTGTGGATTAGCCCTTAATGAAGCCACCGATACGTTAGCAAAAATGGCATTGGCTTTACAAATTATGGAGGTGCTTCCCCCGTTTGCTTGCGTGTTGCTAGCCCGCTATCGCCCATCCCTGTTGGCCCAGGACGTGTCTGATCACGGGCTGCACACTTCTCCGGAACTCTAACATCTCAGGTTTCGTTGGAAAAGAAGCCTCCGCCAAACTCGTTTGTGCGAAGTTTCGCTGACTTCGTTTCGTTGTGGTGTTCCCCTACTTAATCAGTACCTACATCGGGCAGATCTAACAACCTCACCCTTGTGCCACTTCTGCCAGGAAATTGAATCGGATGAACATCTTTTCCTTTTTTGCCGCTTATTCTCTCATCATCGAAGAAGGCTGCTGGAGGCTTTCCTGTGGTGTCTTGGAATGCCGCTAACTTTGCCAGTGCTCTCTTTTTGGGGGGAGGGGGGGGGGGCACGAAGCTAGGCCACTGCCATGGGGATGTTTGGCACGCCATCCATTCCTTCATTTCAGAACCGGCTCGTCTCCCTTGCTAAAACGATTGCGATCAGGCTCTCTCGTTCCTCTTTCTTTTTATATTTCTCTCTTCAAGCTACGTACTAAATTCTTTCTTCGACTGTACTATTTTGCCTTATCTGGCTCCTTTTAATGGGAAAGAATCTTCTTGGCCAGTCCCGCTGAGTGGGTATGCGCAACTTTATGGGCCAACACCACCACCGCCACACCCGGCCACCCCTTGCATGATCATCAAGTGGACCGGGCCGCCACGTGCGGAACGGAGATCGGCGAAGACGCCGGTCGCGTGGGGTGCGGTGGTGGTGGCCCATAAAGTGGCGCATACCCGCTCAGGGGGATTGGCCAAGAAGAGTTTTTTTTATAATTGTTATTATAAAAAAACCAGATAGGCAAAAAGGTGCAGTCAAAGAAAGAATTTAGTATATAGGTTGCAGACCGAAATAGAACAAGAAAGAGGAGCGAGAGAGCCTGATCAGAATCATTTTAACAAGGCAGACGAGCCGTCTCTGAAATGAAGGAATGAATGGCTTGACAGACATCCCCATGGCAGCGGCCTAGCTGCGTGCCTCCAAAAGACAAAAGCGCTGGCAAGGTTAGTGGTATTCCAAGACGCCGCAGGGGAGCCTCCAGCAGCCTTCTCCGGTGATGCGAGAATCGGCGGCAAAAAAGGAAGAAATGCTCATCCGATTCAATTTCATGGCAGAAGTGGCACAAGGGTGAGGTTGCTAGATCTGCCCGGTATAGATACCTGTTAAGTGGGGGAACACTACAGCGAAACGAAGTCAGCGAAACTTCGCACGAGCGAGTTTGGCAGAGGCTTCTTTTCCACCGAAACCTGAGGTGTTCGAGTTCCGGGGAGGTGTGCAGCCCGTGATCGGACACGTCCTGGGCCAACAGGTATTGTCGATAACGGGCTAGCAACACGCAAGCAAACGGGGGAAGCACCTCTACAATATGTAACGAGAATGCCATTTTCGCTAACGTATCCGCGGCTTCATTAAGGGCTAATCCACAGAGGCCAGGTGGGTGTAGCCCGAAAGAACCCATTCCCGTTTGACCCCTTCCCGTTTGAACCCATTCCCGAAACGCCCTTCCCGCTTTACCCGTCCCGTGTGCGCCCGTTCCCGAAACGACCTTCCCGTTTGGGCGCTTCCTGTTTCAGCCCGTTCCCAAAACGCCCTTCGCGCTACAACCCGCTCCCGAAGCGCCCTTCTCATTTGAACCCGCATCGTTCCAACCCATTTGTATTTCTGAAAATATGCGTTACCGTCTTCGAAACTGTTCTCCAAAATGTGCTTACAAGCAACAGGTCATGCACTGAAAACTTTTATGCAGGACATTTTCCGGAATCGACCGATATTTCCGGCCGATAAAAGTTTCTGAATGCCTTAGGCCGATACTGCCCTTTTGACACAAAATTTGTAGCGGCGAAAGTGTACTAGAAAGATACCCAATATCTTGAGTAATGCACGCATTGAATTTTTCTGCAGTTGGTGTTCGTACGTGCTGCAAAAATTGATTTATCAGCCACTCGTATGCTCATTGTTTGGAGCGTAGCTTTGTCTTCGGGTTTGAGAGATCTAGATCAAAGATGTCCGTAGGAGAGACTTTAAAAAAGGCAAAAACATGTGCATAAATCCGAGAATCGACTACTAATGCCTTTCCTGCGCGAGTAATGGGCAGATTTTTTATTTATTTACCGATACTTTACGGCCTGGTCGGGCTCATCTAGGAGTGAACATAAAACACATCAGTATTGGTTGCCGTAGTTTAAAAACGCCCAACACAAATAAGTAAAAGACATAAATATGTAATAGACGCAAAGAGGTCCGAACGCAAAGGGGTCGGAACAACGATATGCATTCGTAATGTATTCCAATTTTAAAACACCACGATTCAACCAGAACACACATTTCCAATACGTGGGGAAAATTCTTCTAACGATACCGAGTTCCTGTTCGTTCAGTTAACTTATTACAGTAAGAAATTGCACGAGGAAACAAAGAGAACTTTCGAATAGTAATTCAGCTGATTGGCTGCCTAATATTCTTACTATGATGTCTTCCCGCTGAACGTCTGAAATGCCCTTGGAGGTAGTATTCCCGCTACAATTTTAAGTTTGTGTAGTAAAAAAAAATTAGGCTAGAGACGACCCTGCGCTGCTTAAGTTTCTGAAGGTTTGCGCTATTATGCAAATTGAGTATACTAGAGTGACGGGAATAAACAGAATCAATAAAACGCAAAGCTAAGTTTATAATTTTCGCCGCTTCTCATGACTGCGATTCTTTATAGCCAGATGTGACATATGTATCCAGATACATAGGGTTACTTTATTTTTATACATCTTTTTATCTTTTATAGTTTTCATCAGTTTCTTTTCGGCATTGATGTACACTTGTGCTATTATAACGATTAAATGTGTTAGTCCGCCAAATACGATTTCTTTCAAAGTTGCGATTTTTTATTTGTGCTTCCGCGGCGCTTTTCTGGGCTTTTTGATTTTATCATTTTTGGTAACGGAGTATCAGATAGTTTTGATTTATTTAGTTCACTGTTAACATTTGTTGTCTTTTCTGGAGGAGGGGGGGGGTTTAAAATATTTATTTTTATTAGCTATTTACTCGTCCTTTGAGAAATATCTTGAAGCTTGAGTTAAAGTTGAGTTAAAGTTAGCTCTATAGTGTGGATAAAATATATGTTTGTGTATAAACCTTTGGTTGATCGTGTGTGTTAGTAGTTCCTCCTCACACTCTTTCGGGACACGGCCATGATGGCGTCGTTTAATGTAATAAAACGTAAGGGCCTGGTGTTTTGGGGGTGGATCTAAAGAAGCTAGAGACGACAGTCAGTCGACCGAACAAGTCCAAACGAGGCAGACACGGGGCGACCCTCGCGACCTAAATACATTTAGTTAAGTGCATTTAGGTATTTTGCTGTTTTCGTTTTCAGAAGCAACGCGTTTGTTAATTTGTTGTTAATTTGTTAATTGGTGTGTAATATAAAAGATTTATTTGTTAATTTAAAAGATTTGTTTGTTAATTTGTTAATTGTTAATTTGTTTATTAGGCTTTGTTAATTTAAAAGATTAAAATATTTTTTAATTGGTATGACTTGAATTGTAACCAAATGAAAAACAATATGAAAATGTTTTTATAACGTTTCATAAACTGGGTATGTTATTCCGGAAACGGACTAAATAGGAAAATACGAAACGGGAAGGTTCTTTCGCCCCGGGTTGAAATGGGAAGGAACAAACGGGAAGGTTGAAATGATAATGGGTTCAAACGGGAACGGGCCAAGTGGGAAAGGGCGAAACGGGAAGGTCGTTTTGCGCCGGGTTGAAACGGTACGGAACAAGCGGGAAGGGCGAAATGGGAATGGGTTCAAACGGGAACCTCCCGGCCAAGGCAGCCAGACAAGCCTAATTGCCCGCACATACGTGGGAACGAAGGAGTAAAAAGTTTTAAGCATGGGACTGGCAGTTTCTGAAGAAAGGACCATGCACACGGAGAGGGAATCCGTGAGTATCATCACTGAAGATTGCGCCGAATCGAGTTTCAGAACAGCAAGAAGAATAGCCAGAAATTCTGCATAAAATATGGGAATATAATCTGGTAGACGCAATGAAAAAGACCAATTCAATGCCGGAGAGAAGATACCCACCCCAACTTCCTCATTTTTTCCAGAGGCGTCGGTTGCAATAACCACGTGCGATGGGTATTCAGACTGGTGAGCCAGGAGAATGTTTTTAATTAAGTTGGTTGGAAGCAACTTAGCATGTTCGGGAAAATGTTATCAAAAGAAACCTCCATTACTGTGGGTTGAGACTGCAAGACGGGAACTGATAGGAGCGTGGAGTTTAATGGATGAAGTAAAGAATTGGCAAAAATGACCTGCGGGCGCCGGATACGAGACCAATTAGAGCCGAAAAACGCAAATGCGTGTTGGACAAACACAGCCTGTGATCACCGTGGATCTGGCCAGCGGTGACTCTAAGAACTTTGCAAATGCACTGATGGTGAGATATTTAAACCTGGAATTCAGCGTTGGGACTCCGGCCTCCAAGTACAATACCCGAATCGGGACGTAACCGGGTAGGCCTAAGCAGCAACGCAAAGCTTGTCGTTCCAGCTTCACCAAAGGCATGAGCTTATAGGTCGCAGCGCCAGAGAATACAACACACCCAAATTCTAAAATTGGTCGAACATACATGCTGTAAATCATCAAGAGCGTATCTACCCTCAGACCTGTTCTTTTGTGGCTAGAACCACTCGGTAGAGCTACAGCACGGGAGCCTTTCGCAGCTATATGTTCAATGTGTAGGCGCCAATTCAATTTTCTGTCATATATGACTCCAAGATATTTTAGCGAATCAACCTGACGAATGGTTTGTTGGTGATACGATAACGAAATCGATATTTGGTCTGTAAGAGGGAACACGAGGATGGCACACTTGTCAATGTTTAAAGAAAATTTCAAAGTATCCAGCCATGCTTCCAGGGCATTCAAATATGATTGAATGGAATGAAATAAGGAATGAATGTCTTGCGGTGAAGAGAAAAAGGCGATGCCATCTGCATAGAAATATGTATGCACATCTCGGTGAATGGGTATGGAACTCAAAAGCACATTGAACAGCACTGGGGAGATAACAGACCCCTGGGGTACTCCACGTGCCTGCTTATACCGGGAAGAGGCGTAACCATTTTGGTAACAGAAAAACTCTCTGTTTTCCAAAAAAGCCGCTACCCACGCAGTAATGTACCCCGGAAACGAATAGCGAGCTAGGAGGTCTAGAAGGATGCCATATTCCACACTGTCGTAAGCTTTTGAAATGTCCAACTTGACCAATGCTGCGATCTGCTTATTTCGTCTGGCCCAGTGGATGCGACTTTCCAAGTCTATACGCGCCCACCAGATAGAGCATCCTTCCCTAAAACCAATTTGTCTCCAGTTGAGTATGTTCCTTGTACGCAAAAACTTGTTAATACGGAGAAGCAATACGCGCTCAATTACTTTTACAAGGGTGGATGTCAGTGCTATTGGCCTAACATTATCAATTGTATATCCAAGCTCCGGTTTCTTTAAAAAAAGCAAAATCTTGTCCAAGCGCCATTCAGGAAGTATCCACGCGTTGTTAAGAGAAATATTAACCACATTCAACAGGTCTGCCGGGGCTTCATTGTACAACAGTTTAATCATCGCTGCGGTGATACCGTCTGGACCAGGCGCAGACGCTGGAAGACGGGAAATTACGCTATCTAGCTCGCCTATAGCGACCTCTTCAAAGTCAGCCGTGCCGAAATTTCGACAGCCTGTCGACGGAATCCTTGTCGCAAACCGCAGCTGTAGATCACTCGCTATGGTCTCTAAGAATTCAACGGATTCTTCTGGTGTACGAACCAGGGAGGGTGTGTTCCGAGAGACGGGAGATGATTTCCTAGACCTGAGAAACTTGAATAAAGCTTGTCTACGATTCGGTTGTGATAGGGCGGAAAATCGGACAATATTAAATGTTTCCTTTGCACGTGATACAGTTCGCTTAAAATTTGCGCGGTGAAATTTGAAATTAATCCAGTCAGCTGGACTGTGATTGTGGAAAAGCTGCTGCCAGGCGGCTTTTCTACGCCGGAAGTCTCTAGTACATTCCTCATTCCACCAAGGGCTACAAGCGGTGCTACGGATACCGTAAATTTTGCTCGAAGGATGGAATCCTTAATAGCTGAGACAACGCTTTCAGCCCTGATTGTCTGCTCCATAAGTGAAAAAGCTGAGATTGCTCTGCACAGCTCCGAGGAGAACTTATTAACATTGACAAACGAATGTACTTTGTGGTTTGGTATTTTTGCAGCGCAAACGATGTCAAAAAGTACCGGGGTGTGGTCACTGTTAGTCTCGCAGTCAATTGTGGTCCACGAGGATACAATCCCTGAGGTCGCAAAAGTGAGGTCTAGGACAGAACGAGATTTACCACTTATAAATGTGGCATTGCCTACATTTCGGCAGCGCAGGTTATTATCCCCTGCCCATTCCCAAAGACGTCTCCCTGGGGTGTCAGTCCTATATCCCCAAGATACGTGGTGCGAGTTGAAGTCCCTCGCCACAACCACAGCTTTTTGGCTAACCGAGAGGGCCGCATCTAAAGCTCTAACTTCACCAACTCCGTGGGGAAAATAGACATTTATCAATGACACAGGGCGGCATCCCGGCAGAAGTAAATCAATGCCAAGAATCTCACATTCTGAGGACAAAAAGTCGAAAGTTTTGAACGCATTATGCATTACACCGGCGCACGCCGGTGTTGTTGTTGTTCCTCTGTTTGTGGCGCATACCCACTTGGGGGATTGGCCAGGATCGGGAGCTTTATTGGGGTTAATGTGCCCAATTTAGGAAACTAAAATTTAGAGAAACTTTTTTTTAGAATAATCGCACAACAAATATAGGAATTTGTAGAAGAAAAGTGCGCACTGTGCGGGAATCTGCAAGAAAAGGCATGCGGGAATTTGGAAGAAAAGGCTCATCTTTCGTCTGTCTATAGCTCAAATAAACTCACGAAGAGCGGCTAACAGGGTACGCGCCTTGTCTCTGAGACGTAGGTGTGGACGGCTGTAACCAAATTCCTGTGTGTAAACCCAAGCGGTGTTGCTGCGACGCACGAGTCATCGGTTCCACACCCGGCCACCCCTCGCATGATCATCAAGTGGACCGGGTCGCCACGAGCCACGCGAAACTGCTCAACTTCGGCCAGTGTAGCTCACGCTACAAAACATGTTTGCTTTGCCTTTGTGCGCTTCATTGAAAAGTCTAATCTATTCCCACTGTAACTGACTCTCGCGACAGGGACTCCGGAAACGGGGGGTGGGGGAACAGGGAGGGTGCCCCCCCCCCCACATTTTTTCAGAGGGGGCAAGCCCCCTTCCCCTTTCCCCTTTCCGACCGTTTACGTGAAATCAAATTCTTGACAAGAGTTATAGTTAAATTTTTCAAACTGGTGTTTGTGTGGTCCAATGCTTTTGAAAATGCCGATGATCCATTGCAAGTACAATTCCGGCGCCCGCGCTCCAGCGGAAATCGCAAGCCATGACGACACGCCTCCGTAAGTTCGATCACTGCCGCCAAATTGGGCTACAAATTTCCAAGCAACCACAGCGGAAGGTCCTGTAAATATGCATGGTCCGAGAAATTCACGCGGCTGTCGTACGACTACGAACGCAAGGTCGTGTTTTGCAACTTGTGTCAAATTGCCTTCGAGCAAAGAGGAGAAATAAAAAAAAAAAACGTTGAGAAAAGCTTTGGCGGCATCATCATCATCATCAACTGTGTTTTATTTTCAATTGGTTCAGTATTTGAAAAAAAGGGTATTGTAAAACTTCAGTGCCATGGGGAGAGCCAATTTCACTGCGTCTCCGCAAGCCGCCCACTGACGAGAGAAAAATGAATGCCTGTATAGTGCAGTCATTATCTCAACACAGCAGCAAACAGCAGGAGGAAGCCAGGCAGGCACTGCGCGCAATAGTCAGTTCGGTGCGCTACCTATGCCGCACGGGACAAGCTTTGCGAGGGCAAACGAAGGATATTGTAGACTGTGCTACACTGGCCGAGGTTGAGCAGTTTCACGTGGCTCCTGGAGAGCCGTGCTGCGCATGCGCGAGGAGCAGTGACGTCACACGGCGCACAGAACGTTGCTCGCCGCCAAGCCCCCACGCGCCCAGCGTCTTCGCCGACCTCCGTTCCGCACGTGGCGGCCCGGTCCACTTGATGGTCATGCAAGGGGTGGCCGGGTGTGGAACCGATGTCTCGTGCGTCGCAGCAACACCAGCGTGCGCCTGTGGAACCAGCTTAGCTCTGGGGCGATTGGTGGCGCTGCGCCGGAGCCGCTTGATAAATATACATGTATCACATAATGCGTGTGCCGTGTGTGTGTCATTGAAGCAGCAGTAAGCATGATAAGCTAATCCTAAACAACCAGGAAAGCTAAGAATAACCAGCTGAACCTTAGTTCACGCTACGTATATCCTGGCACAGCCGAGTAAGCCACTACTAATCCCCCCCAAATGCGTATTTTAATTTCATTCGTTAAATGTATTTCTGTACGTACTGAGTATATAGTTTCTCTCGGTGAGCGCCCCTTTCCTGGCCAATTCCCCTGAGTGGGTATGAGTCATACCGTCTGGCACCACCACCACCACGAAGGATGAAGGAAACCTTCTCGACCGGCTAGATGAACGATCAAAGTGCCTGTTTTGAAGAAATGGCTGGAGCCGCGGCACACAGAGCGAGCTCATAGAAACTATGGCGCACAGCGTTCAGCGTGGCATCACGGAAGACGTCAGATGCAGTCCATTTTATGGAATCATAGCTGAACGAGCGATTCACATTTTGAGCGCCTTGTATAGACGGGGCAACACTGGTGGTGCGTGAGGAATTTCTTGGCATGTACAATGCGCCACACATCAGAGCTGAGACCTTGTTTTGAGCCTTGAGGGACATGATTTCGAGGGGCATGATTTAGACGGGCGTGCGTCGAAGCCTCGATTTCGACATGACCTTGCGTCTAACCCTGAACTTCCACAACCTAAGGGGGTACTATTTTGACGGGGCCGCGAACATGGTGTTGTATCGGGCGCCCACCTAGTCACCATACGTGGCAGAGAGATGCAGATGCCACCTCGTACCCACGGAGAAGAGAGCCTTTCTTGTTAATACACGCTATTTATAACCGGGCTGTGGTTACTGATGATGACAATGGAAATTGGCCACATTAGCACTGTGCGCCACCCGGTGGCATGTACACAACTAAATTGCACAACACAACATTCCCTCTTCCCAAAAAGGGGCAGCACAATGTCACACAACACAACATCTTATCCTCGTCGCCATTAAGTTGTATCCAACGCCCACCGAGTAACCATACGTGGCAGAGAGATGCAGACGCCACCTCATACCCACGGAAAAGAGCCTTTATTTTTGTTACACGCTATTTATAACCGGGCTGTGGTTACTGATGATGACAATGGAAATTGGCCACCTTAGCACTGTGCGCCACCTGGTGGCATGCACACAACTAAATTACACAACACAACACATGGCAGGCAGATTCTCTGGCGTGCAGATAAGGATTACGGACTCTGAACCCCCGTGAATATTTGTGCACTGCAGTAACCACTGCCCAGACTTGGCACTCCCGGAGGCAGCAAGGAGCCGCGATGTCGTTGTAAAGGACGTTTCTAATGCAATCCTGGGATCGAAGAACAGGAATACTGTTTATTCGAGCGTTGTACCTCCTGTGGGTAGAGAGAGAGAGAGAGAAACATCTTTATTTGCCCTTCTATAAAGGCTTCTGCGTTGCTGGGGGAAGGAGCTGCTGTTACCAGTCGCCCCCAAGAACTGCCTCAATGTGTTGGAGGAGGGCCTCCCAGTGCTCCTCTTCTGTCAGTCGTAATGAGGAGGTGGTCAATTGTCGGACTGAGGGCGCGTACCGGCCGGCGCTTTTCGTCCGCTTGCGGAGAGCGAGTTTGAGTTGTTTTTGGGGATCCTCTGGGGGGTCAAGCCACTCCGCCCAAGTGCCAGGAGTAGGGGAAAGGGAGTCTGTGTATATGTTTCTTGTCTGTATAATCTCTAAGCAGTCCCACATGTAGTGCTGGTTGTTAGGGTACCCGTGACCGCAGTGTGGGCAGCTAGGGTGGCCAGGTTTATTTTCTATGTAGTGCATGATATGTGGGGTGCGTAGGACACCTGCTTGAGCTCGGCGGATGCAACTTGTCTTCGATCGCGGCCAAGAGATGGGAGGAACGCAGTGTGTGTCTTGATCGGTGCGAAGGTCTACCAACTTTTGGTGCCTGGCTTGTCTTTCTTCGACGCGGCTGGTGTGGCGGTCGTATTCCTCCGGCAGCGCAATTGGAGGCTCAGACTCGCGGAAGAGAGTTTCGCGCGCGAGTTGGTGAGCCGCCACATTTCCTGGTATCCCTTGATGACCTGGGATCCAGCGGAGTTCAACCGAAAGCTCTGGTTGGGAGGTTAGATGCACTTCGAGAATGTTGCGAATGTGCGTGGCTATTTTATTGCGGCAGAAGAGGCGGATCGCATCCTGGCTGTCAGTCAGTATAAGCAGTTTCCGTCGGCCGGTGAAGTTCGTGATGGCATCTGCTATGGCTAACGCTTCGGCATGACCGGGATCACTAATTCCTAGGAAGCGACGAGTACTTTGTCCGTTCCCGTAGTACGCGGCGGTAGCAACTATACCGTCGTCTGATACGGCGGCGTCGGTGTAGACCGGAGTGTAACCCTGGTCTATCTTCTGCGCCACTAAATGGCGGGTGGCACGCGCTCTGTGGGCTCTGCGCTCGTGGTCGTTTTCCACACTCATGTGGCGGGGGATAGGATGTACAGTCAGCCTTGGCAGGTGTTCCCAAGGAGGGCGTTCTGTAATGTAGCCTTCTGGTTCCTCGATTTGTGCCCCTATGGAACGGAGTATAGCTCGTCCCTGTCTAGAGGCGCGCAGCCGAGACTCTTGCGCTTCTTTGTGGATGTCTATGCGGAGTGATATTGGAGTGTGAACCCCCATTCGTCGAATCTCATGTAGCGGGGTGTAATTCGGGAGTCCCAAGGCAACACGAATAGGTTTGCGCAGTTGCGTTTCTAATTTTTCTATCTGAGTGCGTGTTAGCCGCATGTAAGGGGCTGCGTACATGATGCGCGGAATGATGAACGCCTCGAAAATTCGTAGTAGTTCATGTTCAGGATTGTTTCCAAGAGCAGGAGTGTCCAACGAGGTGGACAGTAAGAGTAAAGTCAACAGGAAGGTTCGTTGAGCATGAAAGGGTACAGGCGACTTTGCAGGGACTGGTAGAAGTTCAAACCTCTCTCAGTGGCACCAGCAAGACAGCCAGAAAATATTTAAGAAGGTGGAAACTTTACTGGGTATTAACCTTTCTATACCCCTGTTTGGCTCATGCGAGCAATGGACGCTTCAACGCCCAGTTCACCGCGCTGCAGGAACAAAAGAAGCAGCAGAAGCTTTTTGGGACCACTTGGAAAAGCTACGGTCCGACGCCTCATTTGACGTTCTATGGCAGCGGACAAACTCAAGAGTAGGGTAGTTAGGTTTAGAGGAACCTCGTGTGCCAAGAGTTTTCGTAGCCGCCTAGAAAGCTTCAATTCACCCGCAAGCCCGAGGAGCCTGCAGCGCTTGACGGCAAGTTGTCACAGAGAAAAGAGTATTTTTCTGCTTGTCATGTGTCAAGGGCACCACCTGAGAGGGGAGGCATCAAAATCCCCCGAAAAAGGAAAGAAAAAGGAACGAAGAAACGGCCATTTGAAGTGCGCGCCAGGAACGCACCAATGAAGGAACCCCGCGCCGAAACACCGAGGCATCATGTTCAAGTATGGTGGCGCACAGGACAGCCAATCAGAGAAAGCCGCGCAGGAGACCAGTGGCGTGGCGACCATATATGGACATGAAAATTGGGCCCATCTCTCCACGAGGGGGTACTCGAGTAAATGCGTCACGTAGGGGGTGGGTGTATTGCGTTAACGTTAGTGTTTGGGTGGTGGTGGTGGGGTGGTAGTGAATGTGTTAACTATTATTGCTTATTACTATTCATTATTATTATTTCATTCATATATTAATTATTACTTTCGAGATTTGGCGACTCGAGTCCCCCCTCGTGGAGAGATGGGCCCAATTTTTCTTTTTTTTGTGACGCGAGAAGTGAAGGCAAGGAGTAGGTTGTCGGAAGTCGTTATTTATTTATTTGTTGCTGTTGTCGTTGTATTAGACGCTGAGAACGACGGCTTCGTGGTCGCTAAAGTGTACTGTTAAGGGGTCTTTAAGCAGTGGTCGTGCGTTGCAGCAACTGGTAAAGACGAGATCGATGCAACTGCTGCCGTGTATCAGCAGCTTCTTGACGTAGTTTGAATGAGTCAAGGTTATAAGGCGCGTTCGTACCCTTTGATTCTGTGTCGCTTTTGTGGCGCAGTGGGAAGAGCACCATGTACCTCGCGTTCCGCCCACAGGGTCGTGGGATCGAAACCAGGCGCCGATAACAATTTTTTTTATATAGTGTAGGGGGAGGGGTGCGGACCTGTTGTTGAGAGCGAGGAGGGTAGCGTGATGCGGGAGAGGAGGAGTGGGGGAGAGGGCGCACCTGCGTGCTGAGCTGTTGCGGACGGACGGCGGACGCTACATGCGAGTTAAAGAAATGCTCTGCATTTAAAAGGCAAGGAGCCAATGAGAGTGCGCCACGTTCAAGCCCAGAGGGGTTAAAAGCCAGGCGCACAAAGAGAAAGGGGAAGCAAGAAACCAGGAGGCGGAAGGAGCACGTAAGCTTCAAGGAACGAGCCAGGGGGACGCGGCCAGGCCATCGGCCATGCCATCCGAGCCTGGGCCGGAGCGGGCCGACTTCGCATCGGCTGCGGCATCCTAGGCGCACCACAAACCTGCGTTTTCGTGACCCCAGCGGCGGCGGTCGGGAACCTGCGGCCGACGTCTACGCTCCGTCGACCTTCGCTTCGCCGGCACCGAAAGGCTACGTTTGTGCCGAGACTACCTGGGACCTCCAGCGGCAGCGGCTACCAGGGGCTAGCCACAGAGGAAACGTCAGGACGCGCGGAGCCCACGCCGTCCAAGGAACGACCGAGCGCATCGAACGCCGGTATCGAAGCAAGACGAGGACGGCAACCACCTAGTCGCGGCCACGCAAGCGTGCGACATGTCAGTGCCAACGACCGGGGTAGGCTAGCGCAATAGGGACAGAGTAATTAGACACACCTATAGAGGGAGTACTAGAAATACGGTTATTAATTAGTAACGTAAGGACAGGGGTCCTTGGCTTGGACTATATATGAACTTTTTTGTAGAGATATTTGGGTTTTGACCTGAATTGTATTTTTTGGGATGTTTAGCTTGAGGTTTGAGTGTTTATAGTTTGTGTGCAGTTACTTGCTTGAGAGCTTTGCTTGAGGGTTTTTCCGGGGGTGTATTAAATGTATGTTTTGTTAAACACGTCAATGGCTTTCCTGCGTCCATCGCTCTGAGCTGGTCAAGACAACCTCACCATCCGTCCACGTGACACTGCTATCGATCGTATCACCAGCGAGATCCGACGGAGATTTGAACAGCCTGGCAAGGAGCAACTGATTAGCCTCGAGCGCATTTGGACTGACGCTGCTGAAGGTTGTGGGGTATATGTGAAGGGTTCCTCGGGGACCTCAGCCAGTCCTGGCGTAAGCCACCACGCTAGCTCCCGGCGTGTCAACCACGCGGGCTCCCATGGCTACGGCAGTCCAGCGAGGTTCGCCGATACGAGAACACAGTAGACAGTAGTGCCGAAGCACAGCCGTTTATTTGGGGAATCCCAAAGCATGCGAGCACAGGGCTCGACGGCGTTCACGAATCACGCCGTCCGGGTCGTGACCGCGAACGGGAGGCAGGCACTCACGGCGCGCGACAAACAAAGCTCCCACCTGAGACGCAAGTATCCATCACCGCCGCCATGTTCCGCCGATCTCGTCCCGACCGGGTCTCCGATGAGACTTCCCCCGTCTCCCGTGCGCGCACGCTCGCGCCGCCCGCGCCCGCGCGCCTATCCCCGCACACATCGGTGGCGCCATCTCTCGGGGGACGCCGACGAACCAGCGGAGCGCCGGACCGGTTCCAGCGCACAAGCGTCTCTCCCGAAGCGCGCGCTGGCTCGGGATCGCAGGTCGCGGTTCTCCACGATTCCCACACTCCTCCCCCCTAAAACTGGACGCCACTTGAGCTCGAGTGACGCCACGGTGCACCACACTCGTCACGTCTCAAGTCAGCAAAACAGCCACCGAACGCCACTCCACACCAAAGTTCGCCACACGATGCCGCCGTCGCGATGCTCGCCTCACAAATCCGCAAACACATTGCAATGGTTCCAAGTCTCTCGCGGTTGGGCAGCACAGCAGGTTGGCAGGCCCGGGGGTAGCTGCAGCCGCAGCCGACGAACGCCGGGGTCGCGCCATGATGCGACCCCCACTCCCAGCTCGAGGCGGCAACAGGAACGGCCGCGCCCACTGCGGCTGCCCGAAGGCTCGCGCCGCTCGCGTAGGCGCCAGATACCGCCGCCTCCTGGGTTCCCTGGCCGCTTCGGCCGCAGGTCCTCCCGAACGGTTGGCTGCCGCCCGGCAGGCCGGAGCAGCAACTGGAGTAGCAGCTCCACGAACCGCGCTCGGCCCCGCCGGTGGTTCAGCAAGCCACCCTCGCTGTCCGTGGCAGTGGTGACTGGCGTGGCTCCCGGTGGTATCCGTATGCTGCAGGTCTCGCTCTCACCGTCCAGTTTAAACGATTCCCGAACTTGAAGTGGGGAGCAGCGGGACTCCGCAATCTCCTGTGACTGGCCGGAAACCTTATCGACGATCTCGCCAAATAGGGTAACAAAGATGCCCGAGGGGACTCCCCCTTGCACGTTCGCTTGCTCGCGGAATCACGAGTCCGGCAACTGTGCTCCAGCCGCCACCCCCGCCTGGAGGCAGCTCGCCTGACTATTACGGGTTGTCGGCATCGAAACGCCCGTCCGAGCTATTTCGGCCTGGTGCGTTGCGTTGGTCGGCAAAGCAGCGTCAGCATCAAGCAGGCGGGGCTCCTGCAACTCACTCGCAGCAATACAAGCTGCCGTAGAGCCAGCGCCAACCGCAATACCAGCGGCTTACGGGCGCAAATCACCGGTATAGGTCGCCTGAGAGTCCGTCTCTTACTAAGACTGGCGATCTCTCGCGACCAACGAGCCCGCTGCCGAGCCGCGCGAAGCTCTTACTGCCTAAACGCAATCTCGAGCGGAGACTTCACGGCATCGAGACGCACGCACTCCGGAAGCGCGGAGACAACGGTCCCATTGCTCCCGCTTCCCACCGCAGCGAGAGGAGACTGATTCTTCAGCGATCCCCCTCGCTCTTTGTCAGGCGTCAAATCGGCAAACACTCCGCCTCGGACTCGAAGCGCAGTAGCGGCGGCTCATCGTGCGGCTTGCGAACTCCCAAACACCGCACCCTCGCTCGGTAGTGTCCGCCGCGCCTGCGGGAAACTTCAACCGGCGCCGCCGGCACGACTGCGCGGGGACGGCCCTACGAGGAAGGCGACCCGCCGCCATGTTGGAACAAGGCCTACGCACCTCCCGCCTCGCAAGCGGGCCGCGACTGCGGTGCCCGGAGGTATCCTACTGACTCACCGCCTGGTGCGTGTAGGAAGGTTTACACATTTGCCGTCACGGCTGTATCGGGCATCATAACTGTCTGCCTGCAACCGACTGGCGCGAGGCGTTTCGTCCGAAGTCTTCCGGACAAAGGGTAGCGGGCTACGACTGCAGCAACGCATTTCTCGGAGAGCTAGCAACCTCGAATTCGTCCGAATACGAGACCCACGTTCGGGCGCCATGTGGGGTATATGTGAGGGGTTCCTCGGGGGCCTTGCCAGCTCTCTGGGGTAAGCCACCACGCTAGCTCCCGGCGTGTCAACCACGCGGGCTCCCATGCCTACGGCAGCCCAGCGAGGTTCGGCGATACGAGAACACAGTAGACAGTAGTGCCGAAGCACAGCCGTTTATTTGGGGAATCCCAAAGCATGCGAGCACAGGGCTCGACGGCGTTCACGAATCACGCCGTCCGGGTCGTGACCGCGAACGGGAGGCAGGCACTCACGGCGCGCGACAAAGCTCCCACCTGAGACACAAGTATCCATCACCGCCGTGTTCCGCCGATCTCGCCCCGACCGGGTCTCCGACAAGACTTTCTTCTCCAGTGCGCGCACGCTCGCGCCGCCCGCGCCCGCGCGCCTATCCCCGCACACATCGGTGGCGCCATCTCTCGGGGGACGCCGACGAACCAGCGGAGCGCCGGACCGGTTCCAGCGCACAAGCGTCTCTCCTGAAGCGCGCGCTGGCTCGGGATCGCAGGTCGCGGTTCTCCACGATTCCCACAAGGTAGACACTTCTGGCCGAACGACCCTAATGAGCTTTTACGTGCACACGCTGCAGATGTTGACATCAGCAGGCTTTCAGCGCAACTCCTGCTTCTCGCGACAATGGTCCGACTGCAAGTGAACGCATTTTACAGATCATGCAGGGGAAGACTGTAGATATGCGTGAGATGATGGACCAGGTTGTCCGGTATTTGCAACTCTCGTTTCCCGTGCCTGCGTCAGCTCCAGGAGAGCGATATTCCCGTGCTTTGAGGCGGGTAAAATAAGCTGTGGCTTAGCTCGGCTATGCCAGGATATACGTAGCGCGACCTAAGGTTCAGCTGGTCGGAGGTTTCCTGTTTGTCTGCTGATTATCATGCTTACTGCTGCTGAAACGATTTCCAATCCAATCCGATCCATTTAATCCCGTACAATCCAATACAATCCAGTCGCGGTGGCGGCGGCTCCGGTGCGCCAGCTGTGCGCCGTGAGACGTCACTGCTCCTCGCGCATGCGCAGCACGACTCTCCAGGAGCCACACGAAACTGCTCAACCTCGGCCGGTGTAGCTCACGCTACAAAAACATTTTTGCGCTATCGAATGATGAAGGAGAGGCTGACACACCTCCTTGTCCTCCATGTGCACAAGAGGAGAACTGCGGAATTGCACTTGGATGCCGTTATGAAAGAGTTATGTGTCTAGAACTGCAGAACCTCGGCCTTCTTCGACAACCTTTCCTTCACAACGCTCTCTTGTAGTGCCGGTCATGAAGCTCGTCAATCTGCGATAATGACCTTGCACGTGCCTATTTTCTTGTCGACTCGTATAACATTTCTTCACTTGTGTCAGTTCGCATTTGCTTCACTGGAGGAGCAAATGCAGAAATGGTAGAAATGCCTTTTTCAGCTTTCGAGCCAGTTTTGTCAATCGCGCGGTGCGCGCAAGTTTTCTGTACTTTTGAAATGCAGAATAAGCGATAGTACAAGTACGCAAAGTCTTTTATGAATAAAATTAATTAAAACATTATTAATTGATGTCATTAACTATACTAATCAATGAATAATAATGGAAGTAAATAAAAATTGAAAATTAAGGAGGAATAAACTTTTATTGTACCCACCACGATAATGTTAAAAAATAATAGTAAACACAACATACAAAGACGACAAAACTTGCCATTCCCCGGCACTCCCGTAAAAGTTCCAGAGTCTCTGTCCCGCGGCGCACGAATTTTTTTTTCATTAAGTTCTTCTAAACTGTTCTTACATCTTCACTTCTACTAAGAAATTTTACTGGCCCCGCCGCCCACCCCCAGCACCCCTTCCTGAACAGATTCATGCACTAATTGACACGAAAATAATGGAAGCTATAAAAGAACTGATGGCTGAGCGTGAGGTCGCGCGTTCGATTCCCGGCCGCGGCGCCCGCTTTTCTAATGGAAGCGAAAAGCAGAAACGCCCGTGTGTACGAGATTTCGGCGCACGTTAAATATCCTCAGGTGGTCAAAATTAACCCCGAGCCCTCCACTACAGCGCGCCTCATGGCCTGCGTTGCGTCGGCGAGTTCAACCCTACAATCAATGAATCAAAGGAAGTGATAGAATCACAAACCAAGAATCTGGCCCCCATATGTAGTGGCATCCAGGCAATCACTGAACGGCAAAACAAATTAGAGCAGACCATTCAAGGCATACAGAACTCCCTGGCTTCGACTCACCAACCCAAGAAACTCAAACTTCACCATTACCATGACTAATCCCCCGGATACCGACCTCGTCGTACTCCAGTGGAACTGCCGTTCCCTCAACAACAAGCGACACCAGCTAGACTTGTTTACCAAACAAGATCCTCCGGATGTCATTGCCCTGCAAGAGACCAATACTCTTACCCCCCCGTCTACCGCATTATATCGCCTTCACGCAAGACCCCCAGCATCGCACCGCCACTTTCGTACAAACTCCCATCCGGCCCAACCACATTGTCTTAATAAAACCGTACCTCATACCTTTGTAGAGCTCATCTCCACAAGGCCAACTGGTTCCAGCATCTTCATCCTGAATATCTACAGTCTCCCATCTGATAACCTCCACAACATTGAGGCACTGATTTGCGAAGCCACATCCCTATCTAAGGACGCCCCTTTACTTCTCGGAGATTTAAACGCCCCACATCCTGCATAGGGCTACCATTTTGCCTCCAAAAAAGGCGCGGCCCTCCTACGCGCCACCCAGAACCACCAGTTGATCCTCCAAAACGACCTCACCTTTCTAACCCCCACCGGCAACAATGTCACCAGAGACCACACCTGATTTATCATTCACTAAAAACATCTCCAGGATCCAGTGGTCCCGTCTCTAGGAAACACTCGGAAGTGACCATCACCTCCTCTATCTTCGCTTCCCAAGCAAAAAGAAAACGACCCGGACGGGTACCGCACGCCTGACTAACTGGTCCGCCTTCCATAAAGATCCAACCCCTATCCCTGCAATAAGCAAAATTTAAGTGACTGGACCAAGGCCGTCGAACGCAAAAAGCACACCCAAGAAATCGCACATCCTGACAGCACTCCGGCAGTCGACCCACACCTTATGCACATTTGGGACGCTCGTCGTAGTCTTACTAAACGCTGGAAACGGCAGAAGCATAATCGTAAACTTAACAAGAGCATAGCCCTCCTAACCCAGCAGGCGCAAGCATATGCCGCCGATCTCCAGCGACGAAATTGGCACCCTTTCTGCAATCAGCCCCAAGGCACTCTCCACACAAAGATAAGGTGGCATCTCCTACGTTCCCTTTTAGATAACAACAATACTAAGAAATACACAAACCATAGAATCCATCAACTAATCCGCAACAGCGGTCTCCCCTCTCAAGAACTCCTCAAGTTGATCCGTGACCATCTTTTTGGCGACCCTACTACCTACCCACCCATCCCTGACACATGCTATACGGGCCTAGCTAACTAAGCACTAGACGCCCCCTTTACCTTCACTGAACTTCAAGCTGTCCTGGCCCGCCTCACCCGCAACACCGCCCCAGGAAAAGACCATATTACCTACCGCACTATCCGCAATCTCGACGAGGACACACTCCAAGACTTCCTCGAACTTTACAATTATCACTGGCAGGGGGGAACTCTACCTGAGCAGTGGCGACACTCGGAGATCATGATGATTCCACAACCCAATAAGCCACTGACGCCGACTACTCTTCGACCAATCTCCCTGACCCCATGCATAGGTAAACTCTTCAAACACCTAGTACATCAGCGCCTCACCGCATACCTGGAAGACCACAACCTCTACCCTTTCACAATGCTTGGTTTTCGGCAACACCTCTCTACTCAAGACGTCCTCCTGCAGCTCAAGGAACAAGTGGTCAACCACCTGAGCCGAACCTCCCCCAAAACAATCTTAACACTCGACGTCAAGGGTGCATTTGACAACGTCACCCAGGAAGCCATTCTGGAAAACCTCAGTACCACGAACTGCGACGTAAATACATTCCGCTTTGTAAAAGCCTTCCTTGAGAAAACAAGAGCTACACTCCGACTCGGCCCTCTACTTTTGCCTACTTTCCACACCCCCGCAAAGGGCACAACACAAGGATCGGTTATTTCGCCTCTTCTCTTTCATATAGCTCTGCTTTACCTCCCTGACAAACTGCTAGCCATTCCCGGCCTCCGCCACGCATTCTACGCTGATGATCTGACTCTCTGGACCACCCGAGGCTTAGCGGTGAACAACAGGACATCCTTCAGTCAGCAGTCGACACCACTACTGCTTGCCTGCAGCCCAACCTGCGAGCCATCTGAATGCGCCCTACTGGTCCTCCGCGCCCACACAAGAGGCCGCCCGGCTGCGCCCACCGCTGACCCACAGGTCACTATAAGTGGCTCTTTTATCCCCAAAGTTACCACGCTCAGGTTATAAGGCGTTACCTTCCACTGGGATGGTTCATACTCTGCCCTATTCCCCCAACTGCACCGAACAGTCTCCAAGTTCATCCACCTCGTACGCCGAATCCGGGGATCTGCATACGGTCTAAAAGAGCCAGACACTTGCCGTATAGTCCAAGCCCTCATGGTAAGCCGTCTCACCTACGGAATGCCGTTCGTGAATCTCAGACCCCAAGAAAACAGCAAGCTGGACGCCCTAATCCGCAAGGAAGGAAGGAAGAATGTAGAAGAAAGGCAGGAAAGTTAACCTGGCTAGAGCCTAGTTTGCTATCCTGCACGTGGGAAAGGGGAAATGGGCAAAAAAGAGAGAGGAAAAAAAGAGGAAAAGTTGGACCAGACACGTATGCCCAGCACTGAGGCACTGACAGTGATTGACACTGGAAGCTCTCTGTCTATAGCCTAGTGTTCAAGTTCGTCGCCCGTAGAAAACGTAATAGTTCCTTAGTCGCCTTCTGAGCGGATGACTGAGAAGGCCAGTGGCACAGAATCTTTCCCTCCGAAAATGGCCGCCGAGAGTCCAGGTTCCTCAGCGCTGACGACAGCTTTTTTCTTTCAGCCGAGTAGCGTGGGCACTCGCATAAAACTTGGCGTATCGTCTCCGATGTGCCGCACGTTTCGCACTCCGCCCTTGCTGCCATTCCTATTAAGTACGAGTAAGCATTTGTGAATGCCACCCCCAGCCAGAGACGGCAAAGAAGAGTTGCGTCAGACCGTGGGAGGCCTAGTGGAAGGGGACGTTGCAGGTGCGGGTCAAAGGCACCAATGCGTGCGCATGTGGAATCTTCTGGAGACCATTGGGAGATAGCTGTTTCCCGGGCAAGAATGCGGAGGACCCTAGCTGCGTCCGTCCTAGACAATGGGATGAGTACAGTTGTCGCTGTTTGATGCGCCAGCCGGGCGGCAGCGTCCGCACTTTCGTTGCCGACAATGCCGCAGTGGCTAGGAAGCCACTGTAGGGTGACATCATGACCCGCCTGGGCAGCACGGTCGTATACCATTCTTATTTCTGTCAGGAGCTGTTCGTGAGGTCCCCGGCACAGCGCTGACTGGAGTGACTGAAGTGCAGGCTTCGAATCACAGAAGATAGCCCATCTGCGGCACGAACTTTGCTCGATGGTGTGAAGAGCGCTACGGATGGCCGTAAGTTCTGTAGCCGTGGATGTCGTAAGATTGGCTATCTTGAATTTGCTGCACAGTGACAGTCGTGGTATAACGACAGCTCCGGCAGAACCCGACGATGTTACCGAGCCATCAGTGTATACATGGGTTCGGTAACTATATGTCTCGTGCATGTACGTCAAAGCGAGCTGTTGCAGGGCCGGATTTGGAAGATCACGTTTTTTTTTGTCACTCCTGGGATATCTAGGCACACTCGGGGCTGCATCACACACCACAGCGGAACGAGCGGTCTCATCGCCGGCGTGTAGTTCGATGGAACGCTGGTGTTGTGGGCAGCTACTACCCTTGCGAACGACGCCTGGGGACGGGTCGCTGCTATTCCCGCGAGGTGATGATCAGGTAGACGGGCGAGGTGCCTGATATGTGTCCTGAGTATTTCGACGTCCACAAAGGTTGCCAAAGGGTGATTTCGAGCCAGGGCAATGGTCGCTGCTGTGGACGTACATCGTGGTAGGCCAAGACAGCTTCGCAGGGCCTGAGCTTGAATACCCTGAAGTGCCCGAGTAGTTGTGCGGCACGCTCCAGAAAAGACAGGGGCACTGTATCGCAGATAGCCCAAGAACAGCACGTTGTAGAGCTGTAACATTGACTTCAGTGGTGTTCCCCACGTCTTGCCACCGATGAGTTTGAGCACATGCACCACTGCAGAGAGCCTCTTCTTTAGAACGTTAACATGAGCGCTCCAAGAAAGGCCTGTGTCGACAACTATGCCGAGAAACTTGTGATTCCTCACATAAGACACCCTTTCACCATTAATATACAGGGGGTATGCATACATAGGCTTTCGTGTAAACGGAAGCACGCAAAACTTACAAAGCTGCCTTGGGCCTCCCTACATTTACCTCCAATGACCGTCTGCTTCAACTTGGGCTGCATAATACCCTCAGCGAAATTCTGGAAGCCCAAAAAACTTCACAGCTACAACGGTTGGCCCTTCCTCCGACTGGCAGGAGCGTGCTTCGCACCATTGCCCGGTCCACCCCGTCTGCAACTCACGAACTTCAACGCATCTCTCTTCACATTCGCCAGCGGCTTCGGGTCGCCCCAATCCCAAAACATATGCATCCAACGTTCAATAGGGGAAAGCGAGAAGCTCGTGTCAGAACGCTCACAAGGCGACATGGAACCGACGCTCAAATGCGCTACACGGATATCGCCCATACTCCCAACGGTTCACACAGCACACTCGTCACCCTGGACTCTGCCGGCCATCTCGCCACTGCACCAACCTACAAGCATCTACCAGTTCCCAAAGTAGAGGCACTCGCCGTCGCTCACGCGACCACCACCCACCAAAAACAGCCCTACCTGACCATCATTGCCGATTCTCAGGAAGCATGCCGGTGGTATCAAGCTGGCCTGGCACCTTTTCAAGCTCTTCCCATTTTTCACTGTCTCCCCGAATAAATACAGTAAAGCCCGCTTATATCGAACACGGATATATCGAATTATTGCCTATATCGAACCCTTGTATAATGCTGGTAAAAATGACATGCATTTAAAACTTTTTATATCGAACGTGATTTTGCTCACAGTGGATATACAGTCAGACCCGGCTATAACGAACCCGGATAGAGCGAATTATGCTATATATCCAACAAAAATAATTCAGTTATGGAAATACATGGAAAACATATTCCTTATAACGAAGTTTACATCCGATATATCGAACTCTGGGCGCCTAGAATGGCCGCCGAAATGCATGATCTCGGAGCGACGATTGAGATGTGGATTGGCCGCGATCACGAGACATTGCGCCTCGCACGGAGCGACGTGACGCCCAATACTTTCCGTAACTGTTTCAGACGCGCGGGACTCGCGACGGAACCCGCCCTGTCAGCGAGTCCGGACGAAGACAGCAGCATCGGTGAACTGTGGGAAGAGCTCGCCAGCGTTCCCGATGATGTCGCGAGTGAAATCCGTCCGACGCTTATAATGAAGCGCTTTCGGCAGTCGATGTGCTCCGCCAATGCTTCTTAGATTTTTGAGGACGTGCACTCGAACTGGTGCAAACAATGTTTCGTGTAGAGAATGCTATGCTAGTTGAAGCCGCCAAAACGAAAGGGAAAACAAAAATCACCGCTTTTTTTTTGTTTTTTTTTTGCAACGTGGGCAGTTAAGGCGGAAAGTAGCTTTATTACTTGCAATAAATGGATTATTTTGGTATGGTAATGGCTACTGTACTGTGTTCGTTTCTGCATACGCGGATGGCGGAGTTGGGGATGGGGGCGGGGGGCTCCTGCGGATTGCGAACTCGTAACAATAAGCTCGTTATAGGCGGGTTCGGATATATCGAACTATTGGATATACCGAACTAATCGCGGTGCATATTGCAGTTCGCTATAAACGGGTTTGACTGTATCGAACTCTCCCGCGCGGGATTTTTCGCTCTCCTTAGGCATGCGGCAGGCTTTCCCGCAATACATTGGTGCGCAGCGGTGTCGCGGGTGTCGCTTGCGACTCCCGCGCGAGCTCGGTCGCGTCCGAACCATAGAGTTAATACTACATTCGAACCGGCCGCGGTAGAGTGGACGAGCTCCAAGCATGCATGCCGTTGGAGCCGGAAGCGCCACATTGGGCGCTGCGGGCTGCGGTGTCACCGAACTTCAAGTCCGCGCCACTCGCTGCCCGAACTTACTCAGTTCACTGTGTTCGCCGTTATTTACTTGTAACCATGCTTGTCTCCGCTCTGTTGAAGATGTCGAGGACTCCGTACGCTTCCGAGCACGAGCGAAGCCGTCGATTCCGTGGCCCTGCTAGGCGATACTGCAGTGCCATTGAGGGCAGCGGTCCTGTGCTTGTCGACTGTTTAAATGCCGTGGAGCAAGCAGTCAGCAGCAATGCGTTGCGCTCCAAAAAGCAGGCTACACTCACGCAGTTCTTTCGCCCCAATAAATAATGTTTTCTTTCTGAGCAAGTGTCGTATCAGTAGTGAACTACACGGCGTTAGCTCGTGACTTCGCCGGCAAGATTGCTCTTATGTAAGTTTTTTTTTTGCTTCACTTTCTATATCGAATTTTCGCTATATCGAACTATTTTACAATCCTCGCGCTGTTTGATATCAGCGGGCTTTACTTAGATATAACAATAGTTTGGACCCCTAGCCACTCTCGTCTTGCCGGCAATGAAGCGGCCCATGCCACAGCCCGCGCTCTCCACAACGGGGCACTCCCCTCTGCAAGGCCAGATACCACACGACGTCCAGATTCCGCTAGCACCACCTTAACATCGCTCGAATCTACCTATAGCTCCATCCTTTCCCACTACACAAACAACAGAAGAAGGTACCCTCCTCCCCTCCCATCTCCTTACCCCACATAAAGCCTATGTCTCTCGCCACCTACAGACAGAAAGTTTTTATAATCACACGATTCTCTCACGCATCTCCCCATCCCTTTTCCCCCATAACTGCCAAGCGTGTGACCTTCCTCTTACCACCTAGCGCCTAGTCTTCTCCTGCCCGCATCACCCAACCTCCCTTCACTCCCCCTCCCGTGAGCAGTACGAGTCCTCTCTGACCAGCTCGGCACCGGAGCAGCAGCTCGCCCTGGTGAAACGAGCTCTGGAATCGGCGCGGGCTCGCGGTCTCCCGGACATGGGAGGCTGACCACTTCCCCTTCCCTTCCCCCTCAAGCTCAAATAAATGTTTTTACCTCCACCACCACCGATTAAAGAGAAGAAGCGAGATAACCGATCCTTGTGGTGTGGCCTTTGCCGGGGTGTGGAAAGTAGGCAAGAGTAGAGGGCTGAGTCGGAATGTTGCTGTTCTTTTCTCAAAGAAGGCTTTTACAAAGCGGAATGTATTTACGCCACAGTTCGTGGTACGGGGTTTTCCAGTATGGCTTCTTGAGTGACGTTGTCGAATGCACCCTTGACGTCGAGTGTTAAGATTGTTTTGGGGAGGTTCGGCTCAGGTGGTCGACCACTTGTTCCTTGAGCTGCAGGAGGACGTCTTGAGTAGAGAGGTGTTGCCGAAAACCAAGCATTGTGAAAGGGTAGAGGTTGTGGTCTTCCAGGTATGCGGTGAGGCGCTAATGTACTAGGTGTTCGAAGAGTTTACCGATGCATGACGTCAGGGAGATTTGTCGAAGAGTAGTGGGCGTCAGTGGCTTGTTGGGTTTTGGAATCATCATGATCTCCGAGTGTCGCCACAGCTCAGGTAGAGTTCCCCCTGCCAGCGATAATTTTAAATTGAATTATGAATATACAGTGCACTGTAGCTAAAACATCTTTCTCCATCACTGACGACTGGCCGATTCCCTGATCTGGTAGCTGTCTTTTACCAAGGAACTTCTTATTCATCATCATCGTATTTATTATCATCATCAGTTATTAAGCAGGGTTCATTGTAGTCCTT